>NW_024376271.1:0-179059 GCF_016808335.1 Panicum virgatum
TGGACCCTAAACTCATGTTTCGGTGCATTGCATAGTGTGGGTGCATTTGGGATCGTTGTCCATGAAACTCGATGCAAATAGGGTGAACTGGGGAATTAATGCAAAAGTTCGTGCCACAAGTCACGTCGGATTTTTTCGCAACGAACGCACCCAATCCAACCCATTGGACCTAAACTCATGTTTTGTTAAGTTCATAGTGGGGTGTTTTATCATTTCAACATGAAACTCGGTGCAATACGGGGTGAACTATGCAATTAATGCAAAAGTTCGTGCCACGAACGTCCGGAGTTTTTGCAATGAACGCACCCATTCCGCCCCATTGGACCCTAAACTCATGTTTTGGTGCGTTGTATAGTGGTTGGGTGAATTTGAGATCATTTCGTAACTCCATGAAAGTCGATGCAAAATAGGGAGAACTGGTGCAATTAATGCAAAAGTTCGTGCCACGAAGTCACGTCGGGATTTTTCGCAACGAACGCACCCAATCCTCCCCATTAGAACCCTAAAATCATATTTTGGTTAGTTTCATAGTGTTTGGGGGCATTTGGGATCGTTTCGTAACCGCATGAAACAAGATGCAAAACAAGGTGAACTAGTGCAATTAATGCGAAAGTTCGTGCCACGAAGTCACGTCGGGATTTTTCGCAACGAACGCACCCAATCAACACCATTGGACCCTAAGCTCATGTTTTGGTGCGTTGCATAGTGTCTGGGTGCATTTGGGATCGTTTCGTAACTGCATGAAACTCGGTGCAAAACAGTGTGAACTGGTCCAATTAATGCAAAAGTACGTGCCACGAAGTCACGTCAGGATTTTTTGCAACAAATGCACCCAATCCACTCCATTGGAGCCTAAATTCATGTTTTGGTGCGTTGCATAGTGTTTGGGTGCATTTGGGATCGTTTCGTAACCGCATGAAACTCGATGCAAAACAGGGTGAACTAGTGCAATTAATGCGAAAGCTCGTGCCACGAAGTCACGCCGGGATTTTTGTCTACGAATGCACCCAATCCACCCCATTGGACACTAAACTCATGTTTTGGTGTGTTGCATAGTGTTTGGGTGCATTTGGGATCGTTTCATAATTGCATGAAACTCGGTGCAAAACGGGGTGAACTGGTGCAATTAATACAAAAGTTCGTGCCACGAAGTCACGTCGGGATTTTTCGCAACGAACGCACCCAATCCTCCCCATTGGACCCCTAAAATCATGTTTTGGTAAGTTTCATAGTGTTTGGGTGCATTTGGGATCGTTTCGTAACCGCATGAAACAAGATATAAAAAAGGGTGAACTAGTGCAATTAATGCGAAAGCTCGTGCCACGAAGTCACGCCGGGATTTTTCTCTACGAACACACCCAATCCACCCCATTGAACCCTAAACTCATGTTTTGGTGCGTTGCATAGTGTTTGGGAGCATTTGGGATCGTTTCGGTAACTGCATGAAACTCGGTGCAAAATACTGTGAACTGGTCCAATTAAGTCAAAAGTACGTGCCATGAAATCACGTCATTATTTTTTGCAACAAACGCACCCAATTCACTCCATTGGAGCTTAAACTCATGTTTTGGTGTGTTGCATAGTGTTTTGGTGCATTTGGGATCATTTCGAAACCGCATGAAACTCGATGCAAAACAGGGGGAACTAGTGCAATTAATGCGAAAGCTCGTGCCACAATGTCACGTCGGGATTTTTCTCTACGAATGCACCCAATCCCCCCCATTGGACACTAAACTCATGTTTTGGTGCATTGCATAGTGTTTGGTGCATTTGGGATAGTTTCATAACTGCATGAAACTCGATGCAAAATAGGGTGAACTGGCGAAATTAATGCAAAAGTTCGTGCCACGAAGTCATGTCGGGATTTTTCGCAACGAACGCACCCAATCCTCCCCATTGGACCCTAAAATCATGTTTTGGTAAGTTTCATAGTGTTTGGGTGCATTTGGGATCGTTTCGTAACCGTATGAAACAAGATGCAAAACAGGGTGAACTAGAGCAGTTAATGCGAAAGCTCGTGTCACGAAATCACGCCGGGATTTCTCTATACAAACGCACGCAATCCACCCCATTGAGCCCTAAACTCATGTTTTGGTGCGTTGCATAGTGTTTGGGTGCATTTGGGATCATTTCGTAACTGCATGAAACTCGGTGCAAAACGGGGTGAACTGGTGCAATTAATATAAAAGTTCGTGCCATGAAGTCACATTGGGATTTTTCGCAACGAACGCACCCAATCCACCCCATTGGACCCTAAACTCATGTTTCGGTGCATTGTATAGTGTTTGGGTGCATTTGGGATCGTTTTGTAACTCCATGAAACTCGATGCAAAATAGGGTGAACTGGGGCAATTAATGCAAAAGTTCGTGCCACAAAGTCAAGTCGGGATTTTTCACAACGAACGCACCCAATCCAACCCATTGGACCCTAAACTCATGTTTTGTTAAGTTTCATAGTGTTGGGGTTCATCTGTTATCATTTCATAATTGCATGAAACTCGGTGCAATACGGTGTGAACTGTGCAATTAATGCAAAAGTTCGTGCCACGAAGTTACGTCCGGAGTTTTTCGCAATGAACGCACCCATTCCGCCCCATTGGACCCTAAACTCATGTTTTGGTGCGTTGTATAGTGGTTGGGTGAATTTGAGATCATTTCGTAACTCCATGAAAGTCGATGCAAAATAGGGTGAACTGGTGCAATTAATGCAAAAGTTCGTGCCACGAAGTCACGTCGGGATTTTTCACAACGAACGCACCCAATCCTCCCCATTAGAACCTAAAATCATATTTTGGTTAGTTTCATATTGTTTGGGGGCATTTGGGATCGTTTCGTAACCGCATGAAACAAGATGCAAAACAAGGTGAACTAGTGCAATTAATGCGAAAGTTCGTGCCACGAAGTCACGTCGGGATTTTTCGCAACGAACGCACCCAATCAACGCCATTGGACCCTAAGCTCATGTTTTGGTGCGTTGCATAGTGTTTGGGTGCATTTGGGATCGTTTCGTAACTGCATGAAACTCGGTGCAAAACAGTGTGAACTGGTCCAATTAATGCAAAAGTACGTGCCACGAAGTCACGTCAGGATTTTTTGCAACAAATGCACCCAATCCACTCCATTGGAGCCTAAATTCATGTTTTGGTGCGTTGCATAGTGTTTGGGTGCATTTGGGATCGTTTCGTAACCGCATGAAACTCGATGCAAAACAGGGTGAACTAGTGCAATTAATGCGAAAGCTCGTGCCACGAAGTCACGCCGGGATTTTTGTCTACGAATGCACCCAATCCACCCCATTGGACACTAAACTCATGTTTTGGTGTGTTGCATAGTGTTTGGGTGCATTTGGGATCGTTTCATAATTGCATGAAACTCGGTGCAAAACGGGGTGAACTGGTGCAATTAATACAAAAGTTCGTGCCACGAAGTCACGTCGGGATTTTTCGCAACGAACGCACCCAATCCTCCCCATTGGACCCCTAAAATCATGTTTTGGTAAGTTTCATAGTGTTTGGGTGCATTTGGGATCGTTTCGTAACCGCATGAAACAAGATATAAAAAAGGGTGAACTAGTGCAATTAATGCGAAAGCTCGTGCCACGAAGTCACGCCGGGATTTTTCTCTACGAACACACCCAATCCACCCCATTGAACCCTAAACTCATGTTTTGGTGCGTTGCATAGTGTTTGGGAGCATTTGGGATCGTTTCGTAACTGCATGAAACTCGGTGCAAAATAGTGTGAACTGGTGCAATTAAGTCAAAAGTACGTGCCATGAAATCACATCATTATTTTTTGCAACAAACGCACCCAATTCACTCCATTGGAGCTTAAACTCATGTTTTGGTGTGTTGCATAGTGTTTTGGTGCATTTGGGATCATTTCGAAACCGCATGAAACTCGATGCAAAACAGGGGGAACTAGTGCAATTAATGCGAAAGCTCGTGCCACAATGTCACGTCGGGATTTTTCTCTACGAATGCACCCAATCCCCCCCATTGGACACTAAACTCATGTTTTGGTGCATTGCATAGTGTTTGGTGCATTTGGGATAGTTTCATAACTGCATGAAACTCGATGCAAAATAGGGTGAACTGGCGAAATTAATGCAAAAGTTCGTGCCACGAAGTCATGTCGGGATTTTTCGCAACGAACGCACCCAATCCTCCCCATTGGACCCTAAAATCATGTTTTGGTAAGTTTCATAGTGTTTGGGTGCATTTGGGATCGTTTCGTAACCGTATGAAACAAGATGCAAAACAGGGTGAACTAGAGCAGTTAATGCGAAAGCTCGTGTCACGAAATCACGCCGGGATTTCTCTATACAAACGCACGCAATCCACCCCATTGAGCCCTAAACTCATGTTTTGGTGCGTTGCATAGTGTTTGGGTGCATTTGGGATCATTTCGTAACTGCATGAAACTCGGTGCAAAACGGGGTGAACTGGTGCAAGTAATATAAAAGTTCGTGCCATGAAGTCACATTGGGATTTTTCGCAACGAACGCACCCAATCCACCCCATTGGACCCTAAACTCATGTTTCGGTGCATTGTATAGTGTTTGGGTGCATTTGGGATCGTTTTGTAACTCCATGAAACTCGATGCAAAATAGGGTGAACTGGGGCAATTAATGCAAAAGTTCGTGCCACAAAGTCAAGTCAGGATTTTTCACAACGAACGCACCCAATCCAACCCATTGGACCCTAAACTCATGTTTTGTTAAGTTTCATAGTGTTGGGGTTCATCTGTTATCATTTCATAATTGCATGAAACTCGGTGCAATACGGTGTGAACTGTGCAATTAATGCAAAAGTTCATGCCACGAAGTTACGTCCGGATTTTTCGCAATGAACGCACCCATTCCGCCCCATTGGACCCTAAACTCATGTTTTGGTGCGTTGTATAGTGGTTGGGTGAATTTGAGATCATTTCGTAACTCCATGAAAGTCGATGCAAAATAGTGTGAACTGGTGCAATTAATGCAAAAGTTCGTGCCACGAAGTCACGTCGGGATTTTTCGCAACGAACGCACCCAATCCTCCCCATTAGAACCTAAAATCATATTTTGGTTAGTTTCATAGTGTTTGGGGGCATTTGGGATCGTTTCGTAACCGCATGAAACAAGATGCAAAACAAGGTGAACTAGTGCAATTAATGCGAAAGTTCGTGCCACGAAGTCACGTCGGGATTTTTCGCAACGAACGCACCCAATCAACACCATTGGACCCTAAGCTCATGTTTTGGTGCGTTGCATAGTGTTTGGGTGCATTTGGGATCGTTTCGTAACTGCATGAAACTCGGTGCAAAACAGTGTGAACTGGTCCAATTAATGCAAAAGTACGTGCCACGAAGTCACGTCAGGATTTTTTGCAACAAATGCACCCAATCCACTCCATTGGAGCCTAAATTCATGTTTTGGTGCGTTGCATAGTGTTTGGGTGCATTTGGGATCGTTTCGTAACCGCATGAAACTCGATGCAAAACAGGGTGAACTAGTGCAATTAATGCGAAAGCTCGTGCCACGAAGTCACGCCGGGATTTCTCTCTACGAATGCACCCAATCCATCCCATTGGACACTAAACTCATGTTTTGGTGTGTTGCATAGTGTTTGGGTGCATTTGGGATCGTTTCATAATTGCATGAAACTCGGTGCAAAACGGGGTGAACTGGTGCAATTAATACAAAAGTTCGTGCCACGAAGTCACGTCGGGATTTTTCGCAACGAACGCACCCAATCCTCCCTATTGGACCCCTAAAATCATGTTTTGGTAAGTTTCATAGTGTTTGGGTGCATTTGGGATCGTTTCGTAACCGCATGAAACAAGATATAAAACAGGGTGAACTAGTGCAATTAATGCGAAAGCTCGTGCCACGAAGTCACGCCGGGATTTTTCTCTACGAACACACCCAATCCACCCCATTGAACCCTAAACTCATGTTTTGGTCCGTTGCATAGTGTTTGGGTGCATTTGGGATCGTTTCGTAACTGCATGAAACTCGGTGCAAAATAGTGTGAACTGGTGCAATTAAGTCAAAAGTACGTGCCATGAAATCACGTCATTATTTTTTGCAACAAACGCACCCAATTCACTCCATTGGAGCTTAAACTCATGTTTTGGTGTGTTGCATAGTGTTATGGTGCATTTGGGATCATTTCGAAACCGCATGAAACTCGATGCAAAACAGGGGGAACTAGTGCAATTAATGCGAAAGCTCGTCCCACAATGTCACATCGGGATTTTTCTCTACGAATGCACCCAATCCCCCCCATTGGACACTAAACTCATGTTTTGGTGCATTGCATAGTGTTTGGTGCATTTGGGATAGTTTCATAACTGCATGAAACTCAATGCAAAATAGGGTGAACTGGCGAAATTAATGCAAAAGTTCGTGCCACGAAGTCACGTCGGGATTTTTCGCAACGAACGCACCCAATCCTCCCCATTGGACCCTAAAATCATGTTTTGGTAAGTTTCATAGTGTTTGGGTGCATTTGGGATCGTTTCGTAACCGCATGAAACAAGATGCAAAACAGGGTGAACTAGAGTAGTTAATGCGAAAGCTCGTGTCACGAAATCACACCGGGATTTCTCTCTACAAACGCACGCAATCCACCCCATTGAGCCCTAAACTCATGTTTTGGTGCGTTGCATAGTGTTTGGGTGCATTTGGGATCGTTTCGTAACTGCATGAAACTCGGTGCAAAATAGTGTGAACTGGTGCAATTAAGTCAAAAGTACGTGCCATGAAATCACGTCATTATTTTTTGCAACAAACGCACCCAATTCACTCCATTGGAGCTTAAACTCATGTTTTGGTGTGTTGCATAGTGTTTTGGTGCATTTGGGATCATTTCGAAACCGCATGAAACTCGATGCAAAACAGGGGGGAACTAGTGCAATTAATGCGAAAGCTCGTGCCACAATATCACGTCGGGATTTTTCTCTACGAATGCACCCAATCCCCCCCATTGGACACTAAACTCATGTTTTGGTGCATTGCATAGTGTTTGGTGCATTTGGGATAGTTTCATAACTGCATGAAACTCGATGCAAAATAGGGTGAACTGGCGAAATTAATGCAAAAGTTCGTGCCACGAAGTCATGTCGGGATTTTTCGCAACGAACGCACCCAATCCTCCCCATTGGACCCTAAAATCATGTTTTGGTAAGTTTCATAGTGTTTGGGTGCATTTGGGATCGTTTCGTAACCGTATGAAACAAGATGCAAAACAGGGTGAACTAGAGCAGTTAATGCGAAAGCTCGTGTCACGAAATCACGCCGGGATTTCTCTATACAAACGCACGCAATCCACCCCATTGAGCCCTAAACTCATGTTTTGGTGCGTTGCATAGTGTTTGGGTGCATTTGGGATCATTTCGTAACTGCATGAAACTCGGTGCAAAACGGGGTGAACTGGTGCAATTAATATAAAAGTTCGTGCCATGAAGTCACATTGGGATTTTTCGCAACGAACGCACCCAATCCACCCCATTGGACCCTAAACTCATGTTTCGGTGGATTGTATAGTGTTTGGGTGCATTTGGGATCGTTTTGTAACTCCATGAAACTCGATGCAAAATAGGGTGAACTGGGGCAATTAATGCAAAAGTTCGTGCCACAAAGTCAAGTCGGGATTTTTCACAACGAACGCACCCAATCCAACCCATTGGACCCTAAACTCATGTTTTGTTAAGTTTCATAGTGTTGGGGTTCATCTGTTTTCATTTCATAATTGCATGAAACTCGGTGCAATACGGTGTGAACTGTGCAATTAATGCAAAAGTTCGTGCCACGAAGTTACGTCCGGAGTTTTCGCAATGAACGCACCCATTCCGCCCCATTGGACCCTAAACTCATGTTTTGGTGCGTTGTATAGTGGTTGGGTGAATTTGAGATCATTTCGTAACTCCATGAAAGTCGATGCAAAATAGGGTGAACTGGTGCAATTAATGCAAAAGTTCGTGCCACGAAGTCACGTCGGGATTTTTCACAACGAACGCACCCAATCCTCCCCATTAGAACCTAAAATCATATTTTGGTTAGTTTCATATTGTTTGGGGGCATTTGGGATCGTTTCGTAACCGCATGAAACAAGATGCAAAACAAGGTGAACTAGTGCAATTAATGCGAAAGTTCGTGCCACGAAGTGACGTCGGGATTTTTCGCAACGAACGCACCCAATCAACGCCATTGGACCCTAAGCTCATGTTTTGGTGCGTTGCATAGTGTTTGGGTGCATTTGGGATCGTTTCGTAACTGCATGAAACTCGGTGCAAAACAGTGTGAACTGGTCCAATTAATGCAAAAGTATGTGCCACGAAGTCACGTCAGGATTTTTTGCAACAAATGCACCCAATCCACTCCATTGGAGCCTAAATTCATGTTTTGGTGCGTTGCATAGTGTTTGGGTGCATTTGGGATCGTTTCGTAACCGCATGAAACTCGATGCAAAACAGGGTGAACTAGTGCAATTAATGCGAAAGCTCGTGCCACGAAGTCACGCCGGGATTTTTGTCTACGAATGCACCCAATCCACCCCATTGGACACTAAACTCATGTTTTGGTGTGTTGCATAGTGTTTGGGTGCATTTGGGATCGTTTCATAATTGCATGAAACTCGGTGCAAAACGGGGTGAACTGGTGCAATTAATACAAAAGTTCGTGCCACGAAGTCACGTCGGGATTTTTCGCAACGAACGCACCCAATCCTCCCCATTGGACCCCTAAAATCATGTTTTGGTAAGTTTCATAGTGTTTGGGTGCATTTGGGATCGTTTCGTAACCGCATGAAACAAGATATAAAAAAGGGTGAACTAGTGCAATTAATGCGAAAGCTCGTGCCACGAAGTCACGCCGGGATTTTTCTCTACGAACACACCCAATCCACCCCATTGAACCCTAAACTCATGTTTTGGTGCGTTGCATAGTGTTTGGGAGCATTTGGGATCGTTTCGTAACTGCATGAAACTCGGTGCAAAATAGTGTGAACTGGTGCAATTAAGTCAAAAGTACGTGCCATGAAATCACATCATTATTTTTTGCAACAAACGCACCCAATTCACTCCATTGGAGCTTAAACTCATGTTTTGGTGTGTTGCATAGTGTTTTGGTGCATTTGGGATCATTTCGAAACCGCATGAAACTCGATGCAAAACAGGGGGAACTAGTGCAATTAATGCGAAAGCTCGTGCCACAATGTCACGTCGGGATTTTTCTCTACGAATGCACCCAATCCCCCCCATTGGACACTAAACTCATGTTTTGGTGCATTGCATAGTGTTTGGTGCATTTGGGATAGTTTCATAACTGCATGAAACTCGATGCAAAATAGGGTGAACTGGCGAAATTAATGCAAAAGTTCGTGCCACGAAGTCATGTCGGGATTTTTCGCAACGAACGCACCCAATCCTCCCCATTGGACCCTAAAATCATGTTTTGGTAAGTTTCATAGTGTTTGGGTGCATTTGGGATCGTTTCGTAACCGTATGAAACAAGATGCAAAACAGGGTGAACTAGAGCAGTTAATGCGAAAGCTCGTGTCACGAAATCACGCCGGGATTTCTCTATACAAACGCACGCAATCCACCCCATTGAGCCCTAAACTCATGTTTTGGTGCGTTGCATAGTGTTTGGGTGCATTTGGGATCATTTCGTAACTGCATGAAACTCGGTGCAAAACGGGGTGAACTGGTGCAAGTAATATAAAAGTTTGTGCCATGAAGTCACATTGGGATTTTTCGCAACGAACGCACCCAATCCACCCCATTGGACCCTAAACTCATGTTTCGGTGCATTGTATAGTGTTTGGGTGCATTTGGGATCGTTTTGTAACTCCATGAAACTCGATGCAAAATAGGGTGAACTGGGGCAATTAATGCAAAAGTTCGTGCCACAAAGTCAAGTCAGGATTTTTCACAACGAACGCACCCAATCCAACCCATTGGACCCTAAACTCATGTTTTGTTAAGTTTCATAGTGTTGGGGTTCATCTGTTATCATTTCATAATTGCATGAAACTCGGTGCAATACGGTGTGAACTGTGCAATTAATGCAAAAGTTCATGCCACGAAGTTACGTCCGGATTTTTCGCAATGAACGCACTCATTCCGCCCCATTGGACCCTAAACTCATGTTTTGGTGCGTTGTATAGTGGTTGGGTGAATTTGAGATCATTTCGTAACTCCATGAAAGTCGATGCAAAATAGTGTGAACTGGTGCAATTAATGCAAAAGTTCGTGCCACGAAGTCACGTCGGGATTTTTCGCAACGAACGCACCCAATCCTCCCCATTAGAACCTAAAATCATATTTTGGTTAGTTTCATAGTGTTTGGGGGCATTTGGGATCGTTTCGTAACCGCATGAAACAAGATGCAAAACAAGGTGAACTAGTGCAATTAATGCGAAAGTTCGTGCCACGAAGTCACGTCGGGATTTTTCGCAACGAACGCACCCAATCAACACCATTGGACCCTAAGCTCATGTTTTGGTGCGTTGCATAGTGTTTGGGTGCATTTGGGATCGTTTCGTAACTGCATGAAACTCGGTGCAAAACAGTGTGAACTGGTCCAATTAATGCAAAAGTACGTGCCACGAAGTCACGTCAGGATTTTTTGCAACAAATGCACCCAATCCACTCCATTGGAGCCTAAATTCATGTTTTGGTGCGTTGCATAGTGTTTGGGTGCATTTGGGATCGTTTCGTAACCGCATGAAACTCGATGCAAAACAGGGTGAACTAGTGCAATTAATGCGAAAGCTCGTGCCACGAAGTCACGCCGGGATTTTTGTCTACGAATGCACCCAATCCATCCCATTGGACACTAAACTCATGTTTTGGTGTGTTGCATAGTGTTTGGGTGCATTTGGGATCGTTTCATAATTGCATGAAACTCGGTGCAAAACGGGGTGAACTGGTGCAATTAATACAAAAGTTCGTGCCACGAAGTCACGTCGGGATTTTTCGCAACGAACGCACCCAATCCTCCCCATTGGACCCCTAAAATCATGTTTTGGTAAGTTTCATAGTGTTTGGGTGCATTTGGGATCGTTTCGTAACCGCATGAAACAAGATATAAAACAGGGTGAACTAGTGCAATTAATGCGAAAGCTCGTGCCACGAAGTCACGCCGGGATTTTTCTCTACGAACACACCCAATCCACCCCATTGAACCCTAAACTCATGTTTTGGTCCGTTGCATAGTGTTTGGGAGCATTTGGGATCGTTTCGTAACTGCATGAAACTCGGTGCAAAATAGTGTGAACTGGTGCAATTAAGTCAAAAGTACGTGCCATGAAATCACGTCATTATTTTTTGCAACAAACGCACCCAATTCACTCCATTGGAGCTTAAACTCATGTTTTGGTGTGTTGCATAGTGTTATGGTGCATTTGGGATCATTTCGAAACCGCATGAAACTCGATGCAAAACAGGGGGAACTAGTGCAATTAATGCGAAAGCTCGTCCCACAATGTCACATCGGGATTTTTCTCTACGAATGCACCCAATCCCCCCCATTGGACACTAAACTCATGTTTTGGTGCATTGCATAGTGTTTGGTGCATTTGGGATAGTTTCATAACTGCATGAAACTCAATGCAAAATAGGGTGAACTGGCGAAATTAATGCAAAAGTTTGTGCCACGAAGTCACGTCGGGATTTTTCGCAACGAACGCACCCAATCCTCCCCATTGGACCCTAAAATCATGTTTTGGTAAGTTTCATAGTGTTTGGGTGCATTTGGGATCGTTTCGTAACCGCATGAAACAAGATGCAAAACAGGGTGAACTAGAGTAGTTAATGCGAAAGCTCGTGTCACGAAATCACACCGGGATTTCTCTCTACAAACGCACGCAATCCACCCCATTGAGCCCTAAACTCATGTTTTGGTGCGTTGCATAGTGTTTGGGTGCATTTGGGATCGTTTCGTAACTGCATGAAACTCGGTGCAAAATAGTGTGAACTGGTGCAATTAAGTCAAAAGTACGTGCCATGAAATCACGTCATTATTTTTTGCAACAAACGCACCCAATTCACTCCATTGGAGCTTAAACTCATGTTTTGGTGTGTTGCATAGTGTTTTGGTGCATTTGGGATCATTTCGAAACCGCATGAAACTCGATGCAAAACAGGGGGAACTAGTGCAATTAATGCGAAAGCTCGTGCCACAATGTCACGTCGGGATTTTTCTCTACGAATGCACCCAATCCCCCCCATTGGACACTAAACTCATGTTTTGGTGCATTGCATAGTGTTTGGTGCATTTGGGATAGTTTCATAACTGCATGAAACTCGATGCAAAATAGGGTGAACTGGCGAAATTAATGCAAAAGTTCGTGCCACGAAGTCATGTCGGGATTTTTCGCAACGAACGCACCCAATCCTCCCCATTGGACCCTAAAATTATGTTTTGGTAAGTTTCATAGTGTTTGGGTGCATTTGGGATCGTTTCGTAACCATATGAAACAAGATGCAAAACAGGGTGAACTAGAGCAGTTAATGCGAAAGCTCGTGTCACGAAATCACGCCGGAATTTCTCTCTACAAACGCACACAATCCACCCCATTGAGCCCTAAACTCATGTTTTGGTGCGTTGCATAGTGTTTGGGTGCATTTGGGATCATTTCGTAACTGCATGAAACTCGGTGCAAAACGGGGTGAACTGGTGCAATTAATATAAAAGTTCGTGCCATGAAGTCACATTGGGATTTTTCGCAACGAACGCACCCAATCCACCCCATTGGACCCTAAACTCATGTTTCGGTGCATTGTATAGTGTTTGGGTGCATTTGGGATCGTTTTGTAACTCCATGAAACTCGATGCAAAATAGGGTGAACTGGGGCAATTAATGCAAAAGTTCATGCCACAAAGTCAAGTCGGGATTTTTCACAACGAACGCACCCAATCCAACCGATTGGACCCTAAACTCATGTTTTGTTAAGTTTCATAGTGTTGGGGTTCATCTGTTATCATTTCATAATTGCATGAAACTCGGTGCAATACGGTGTGAACTGTGCAATTAATGCAAAAGTTCGTGCCACGAAGTTACGTCCGGATTTTTCGCAATGAACGCACCCATTCCGCCCCATTGGACCCTAAACTCATGTTTTGGTGCGTTGTATAGTGGTTGGGTGAATTTGAGATCATTTCGTAACTCCATGAAAGTCGATGCAAAATAGGGTGAACTGGTGCAATTAATGCAAAAGTTCGTGCCACGAAGTCACGTCGGGATTTTTCGCAACGAACGCACCCAATCCTCCCCATTAGAACCTAAAATCATATTTTGGTTAGTTTCATAGTGTTTGGGGGCATTTGGGATCGTTTCGTAACCGCATGAAACAAGATGCAAACCAAGGTGAACTAGTGCAATTAATGCGAAAGTTCGTGCCACGAAGTCACGTCGGGATTTTTCCCAATGAACGCACCCAATCCTCCCCATTGGACCCCTAAAATCATGTTTTGGTAAGTTTCATAGTGTTTGGGTGCATTTGGGATCGTTTCGTAACCGTATGAAACAAGATACAAAACAGGGTGAACTAGTGCAATTAATGCGAAAGCTCGTGCCACGAAGTCACGCCGGGATTTTTCTCTACGAACACACCCAATCCACCCCCATTGAACCCTAAACTCATGTTTTGGTGCGTTGCATATTGTTTGGGAGCATTTGGGATCGTTTCGTAACTGCATGAAACTCGGTGCAAAACAGTGTGAACTGGTCCAATTAATGCAAAAGTACGTGCCACGAAGTCACGTCAGGATTTTTTGCAACAAATGCACCCAATCCACTCCATTGGAGCCTAAATTCATGTTTTGGTGCGTTGCATAGTGTTTGGGTGCATTTGGGATCGTTTCGTAACTGCATGAAACTCGGTGCAAAACAGTGTGAACTGGTCCAATTAATGCAAAAGTACGTGCCACGAAGTCACGTCAGGATTTTTTGCAACAAATGCACCCAATCCACTCCATTGGAGCCTAAATTCATGTTTTGGTGCGTTGCATAGTGTTTGGGTGCATTTGGGATCGTTTCGTAACCGCATGAAACTCGATGCAAAACAGGGTGAACTAGTGCAATTAATGCGAAAACTCGTGCCACGAAGTCACGCCGGGATTTTTGTCTACGGATGCACCCAATCCACCCCATTGGACACTAAACTCATGTTTTGGTGTGTTGCATAGTGTTTGGGTGCATTTGGGATCGTTTCATAATTGCATGAAACTCGGTGCAAAACGGGGTGAACTGGTGCAATTAATACAAAAGTTCGTGCCACGAAGTCACGTCGGGATTTTTCGCAACGAACGCACCCAATTCTCCCCATTGGACCCCTAAAATCATGTTTTGGTAAGTTTCATAGTGTTTGGGTGCATTTGGGATCGTTTCGTAACCGCATGAAACAAGATATAAAACAGGGTGAACTAGTGCAATTAATGCAAAAGCTCGTGCCACGAAGTCACGTCGGGATTTTTCGCAACGAACGCACCCAATCCTCCCCATTGGACCCCTAAAATCATGTTTTGGTAAGTTTCATAGTGTTTGGGTGCATTTGGGATCGTTTCGTAACCGCATGAAACAAGATGCAAAACAGGGTGAACTAGAGTAGTTAATGCGAAAGCTCGTGTCACGAAATCACGCCGGGATTTCTCTCTACAAACGCACGCAATCCACCCCATTGAGCCCTAAACTCATGTTTTGGTGCGTTGCATAGTGTTTGGGTGCATTTGGGATCGTTTCGTAACTGCATGAAACTCGGTGGAAAACGGGGTGAACTGGTGCAATTAATATAAAAGTTCGTGCCATGAAGTCACATCGGGATTTTTCGCAACGAACGCACCCAATCCACCCCATTGGACCCTAAATTCATGTTTTGGTGCGTTGCATAGTGTTTGGGTGCATTTGGGATCGTTTCGTAACCGCATGAAACTCGATGCAAAACAGGGTGAACTAGTGCAATTAATGCGAAAGCTCGTGCCACGAAGTCACGCCGGGATTTTTGTCTACGAATGCACCCAATCCACCCCATTGGACACTAAACTCATGTTTTGGTGTGTTGCATAGTGTTTGGGTGCATTTGGGATCGTTTCATAATTGCATGAAACTCGGTGCAAAACGGGGTGAACTGGTGCAATTAATACAAAAGTTCGTGCCACGAAGTCACATCGGGATTTTTCGCAACGAACACACCCAATCCACCCCATTGGACCCCTAAACTCATGTTTTGGTAAGTTTCATAGTGTTTGGGTGCATTTGGGATCGTTTCTTAACTGCATGAAACTTAGTGCAAAACAGTGTGAACTGGTGCAATTAATACAAAAGTACGTGCCATGAAGTCACATCGGGATTTTTCATAATGAACGCACCCAATCCACCCCATTGGACCCTAAACTCATGTTTTGGTGCGTTGCATAGTGTTTGGGTGCATTTGGGATCGTTTTGTAACTGCATGAAACTCGGTGCAAAATAGTGTGAACTGGTGGAATTAAGTCAAAAGTACGTGCCATGAAGTCACGTCAGGATTTTTTGCAACAAACGCACCCAATCCACTCCATTGGAGCTTAAACTCATGTTTTGGTGTGTTGCATAGTGTTTTGGTGCATTTGGGATCATTTCGAAACCGCATGAAACTCGATGCAAAACAGGGGGAACTAGTGCAATTAATGCGAAAGCTCGTGCCAGAAAATCATGCCGAGATTTTTCTCTACGAATGCACCCAATCCACCCCATTGGACACTAAACTCATGTTTTGGTGCATTGCATAGTGTTTGGTGCATTTGGGATCGTTTCATAACTGCATGAAACTCGATGCAAAATAGGGTGAACTGGCGAAATTAATGTAAAAGTTCGTGCCACGAAGTCACGCCGGGATTTTTCGCAACGAACGCACCCAATCCTCCCTATTGGACCCTAAAATCATGTTTTGGTAAGTTTCATAGTGTTTGGGTGCATTTGGAATCGTTTCGTAACCGCATGAAACAAGATGCAAAATAGGGTGAACTAGAGCAGTTAATGCGAAAGCTCGTGTCACGAAATCATGCCGGGATTTCTCTCTACAAACGCACGCAATCCACCCCATTGAACCCTAAACTCATGTTTTGGTGCGTTGCATAGTGTTTGGGTGCATTTGGGATCGTTTCGTAACTGCATGAAACTCGGTGCAAAACGGGGTGAACTGGTGCAATTAATACAAAAGTTCGTGCCATGAAGTCACATCGGGATTTTTCGCAACGAACGCACCCAATCCACTCCAGTGCACCCTAGACTCATGTTTCGGTGTATTGTATAGTGTTTGGGTGCATTTGGGATCGTTTTGTAACTCCATGAAACTCGATGCAAAATAGGGTGAACTGGGGCAATTAATGCAAAAGTTCGTGCCACGAAGTCAAGTCGGGATTTTTCACAACGAACGCACCCAATCCAACCCATTGGACCCTAAACTCATGTTTTGTTAAGTTTCATAGTGTTGGGGTTCATCTGTTATCGTTTCGTAATTGCATGAAACTCGGTGCAATACGGTGTGAACTGGTGCAATTAATGCAAAAGTTCGTGCCACGAAGTTACGTCCGGATTTTTCGCAATGAACGCACCCATTCCGCCCCATTGGACCCTAAACTCATGTTTTGGTGCGTTGTATAGTGGTTGGGTGCATTTGAGATCATTTCGTAACTCCATGAAACTCGATACAAAATAGGGTGAACTGGTGCAATTAGTACAAAAGTTCATGCCACGAAGTCACGTCGGGATTTTTCGCAACGAACGCACCCAATCCTCCCCATTAGACCCTAAAATAATATTTTGGTAAGTTTCATAGTGTTTGGGGGCATTTGGGGTCATTTCGTAACCGCATAAAACAAGATGCAAAACAGGGTGAACTAGTGCAATTAATGCGAAAGCTCGTGCCACGAAGTCACGCCGGGATTTTTGTCTACGAATGCACCTAATCCACCCCATTGGACACTAAACTAATGTTTTGGTGCATTGCAAAGTGTTTGGGTGCATTTGGGATCGTTTCATAACTGCATGAAACTCGATGCAAAATAGGTTGAACTGGTGAAATTAATGCAAAAGTTCGTGCCATGAAGTCACATCGGGATTTTTCACAACGAAAGCACCCAATCCGCCCCATTGGACCCTAAACTTATGTTTTGGTGCGTTGTATAGTGTTTGGGTGCATTTGGGATCGTTTCGTAACTCCAAGAAACTCGATGCAAAATAGGGTGAACTGGCGAAATTAATGCAAAAGTTCGTGCCACGAAGTCACGTTGGGATTTTTCGCAACGAATGCACCCAATCCTCCCCATTGGACCCTAAAATCATGTTTTGGTAAGTTTCATAGTGTTTGGGTGCATTTTGGATCGTTTCGTAACCGCATGAAACAAGATGCAAAACAGGGTGAACTAGAGCAATTAATGCGAAAGCTCATGTCGTGAAATCACGTCGGGATTTTTCTCTACAAACGCATGCAATCCACCCCATTGAAACCTAAACTCATGTTTTGGTGCGTTGCATAGTGTTTGGGTGCATTTGGGATCGTTTCCTAACAGCATGAAACTCTGTACAAAACGGAGTGAACTGGTGCAATTAATACAAAAGTCCGTGCCAATCCGCCCCATTGGACCGTGAACTCATGTTTTGGTGCGTTGCATAGTGTTTGGGTGCATTTGGGATCGTTTCGTAACTGCATGAAACTCGATGCAAAACAGGGTAAACTAGTGCACTTAATGCAAAAGTTCGTGCCACGAAATCAAGTCAGGATTTTTCACAACGAACGCACCCAATTTAACCCATTGGACCCTAAACTCATGTTTTGTTAAGTTTCATAGTGTTGGGGTTCATCTGTTATCATTTCGTAATTGCATGAAACTCGGTGCAATACGGTGGGAACTGGTGCACTTAATGCAAAAGTTCGTGCCACGAAGTCACGTCCGGATTTTTCGCAATGAACGCACCCATTACGCCCCATTGGACCCTAAACTCATGTTTTGGTGCGTTGTATAGTGGTTGGGTGCATTTGAGATCAGTTCGTAACTCCATGAAATTCGATGCAAAATAGGGTGAACTGGTGCAATTAATGCAAAAGTTCGTGCCACGAAGTCACGTCGGGATTTTTCGCAACGAACGCACCCAATCCTCCCCATTAGACCCTAAAATCATGTTTTGGTAAGTTTCATAGTGTTTGGGTGCATTTGGGATCGTTTCGTAACTGCATGAAACAAGATCCAAAATAGGGTGAACTAGTGCAATTATTGCGAAAGTTCTTGCCACGAAGTCACGTCGGGATTTTTCGCAACGAACACACACAATCAACACCATTGGACCCTAAACTCATGTTTTGGTGTGTTGCATAGTGTTTGGGTGCATTTGGGATCGTTTCGTAACTGCATGAAACTCGGTGCAAAACTGTGTGAACTGGTCCAATTAATGTAAAAATACGTGCCACGAAGTCACGTCAGGATTTTTTGAAACAAATGCACCCAATCCACTCCATTGGAGCCTAAATTCATGTTTTGGTGCCTTGCATAGTGTTTGGGTGCATTTGGGATCGTTTCGTAACCGCATGAAACTCGATGCAAAACAGGGTGAACTAGTGCAATTAATGCGAAAGCTCGTGCCACGAAGTCACGCCGGGATTTTCGTCTACGAATGCTCCCAATCCACCCCATTGGACACTAAACTCATGTTTTGGTGTGTTGCATAGTGTTTGGGTGCATTTAGGATCGTTTCGTAACTTCATGAAACTCGGTGCAAAACGGGGTGAACTGGTGCAATTAATACAAAAGTTCGTGCCATGAAGTCAGATCGGGATTTTTCGCAACGAACGCACCCAATCCACCCCATTGGACCCTAAACTCATGTTTCGGTGCGTTGTATAGTGTTTGGGTGCATTTGGGATCGTTTTGTAACTCCATGAAACTCGATGCAAAATAGGGTGAACTGGGGCAATTAATGCAAAAGTTCGTGCCACGAAGTCAAGTTGGGATTTTTCACAACGAACGCACCCAATCCAACCCATTGGACCATAAACTCATGTTTTGTTAAGTTTCATAGTGTTGGGGTTCATCTGTTATTGTTTCGTAATTGCATGAAACTCGGTGCAATACGGTGTGAACTGGTGCAATTAATGCAAAAGTTCGTGCCACGAAGTTACTTCCGGATATTTCGCAATGAACGCACCCATTCCGCCCCATTGGACCCTAAACTCATGTTTTGATGCGTTGTATAGTGGTTGGGTGCATTTGAGATCATTTCGTAACTCCATGAAACTCGATGCAAAATAGGGTGAACTGGTGCAATTAATGCAAAAGTTCGTGCCACGAAGTCACGTCGGGATTTTTCGCAACGAACGCACCCAATCCTCCCCATTAGACCCTAAAATCATATTTTGGTAAGTTTCATAGTGTTTGGGGGCATTTGGGATCATTTCGTAACCGCATGAAACAAGATGCAAAATAGGGTGAACTAGTGCAATTAATGAGAAAGTTCTTGCCACGAAGTCACGTCGGGATTTTTCGCAACGAACGCACCCAATCAACACCATTGGACCCTAAACTTATGTTTTGGTGCGTTGCATAGTGTTTGGGTGCATTTGGGATGGTTTCGTAACTGCATGAAACTCGGTGCAAAACAGTGTGAACTTGGTGCAATTAATGCAAAAGTACGTGCCACGAAGTCACGTCAAGATTTTTTGCAAAAAACGCACCCAATCCACTCCTTTGGAGCCTAAATTCATGTTTTGGTGCGTTGCATAGTGTTTGGGTGCATTTGGGATCGTTTCGTAACTGCATGAAACTCGGTGCAAAATAGTGTGAACTGGTGCAATTAAGTCAAAAGTACGTGCCATGAAGTCACGTCAGGATTTTTTGCAACAAACGCACCCAATCCACTCCATTGGTGCCTAAACTCTTGTTTTGGTGTGTTGCATAGTGTTTTGGTGCATTTGGGATCGTTTCGAAACCGCATGAAACTCGATGCAAAACAGGGGGAACTAGTGCAATTAATGTGAAAGCTCGTGCCACAAAGTCACGCCGGGATTTTTCTCTACGAATGCACCCAATCCACCCCCATTGGACACTAAACTCATGTTTTGGTGTGTTGCATAGTGTTTGGGTGCATTTGGGATCGTTTCATAATTGCATGAAATTCGGTGCAAAACGGGGTGAACTGGTGCAATTAATACAAAAGTTCGTGCCACGAAGTCACGTCGGGATTTTTCGCAACGAACGCACCCAATCCTCCCCATTGGACCCTAAAATCATGTTTTGGTAAGTTTCATAGTGTTTGGGTGCATTTGGGATCGTTTCGTAACCGCATGAAACAAGATACGAAACAGGGTGAACTAGTGCAATTAATGCGAAAGCTCGTGCCACGAAGTCACGCCGGGATTTTTCTCTACGAATGCACCCAATCCACCCCATTAGACACTAAACTCATGTTTTGGTGCATTGCATAGTGTTTGGGTGCATTTGGGATCGTTTCATAACTGCATGAAACTCGATGCAAAATAGGGTGAACGGGCGAAATTAATGCAAAAGTTCGTGCCATGAAGTCACATCGGGATTTTTCACAACGAACGCACCCAATCCGCCCCATTGGACCCTAAACTTATGTTTTGGTGCGTTGTATAGTGTTTGGGTGCATTTGGGATCGTTTCGCAACTCCAAGAAACTCGATGCAAAATAGGGTGAACTGGCAAAATTAATGCAAAAGTTCGTGCCACGAAGTCACATTGGAATTTTTCGCAACGAATGCACCCAATCCTCCCCATTGGACCCTAAAATCATGTTTTGGTAAGTTTCATAGTGTTTGGGTGCATTTTGGATCGTTTCGTAACCGCATGAAACAAGATGCAAAACAGGGTGAACTAGAGTAATTAATGCGAAAGCTCGTGTCATGAAATCACGTCGGGATTTTTCTCTACAAACGCATGCAATCCACCCCATTGAACCCGAAACTCATGTTTTGGTGCGTTGCATAGTGTTTGGGTGCATTTGGGATCGTTTCCTAACTGCATGAAACTCGGTGCAAAACGGAGTGAACTGGTGCAATTAATACAAAAGTTCGCGCCATGAAGTCACATTGGGATTTTTCGCAACGAACGCACCCAATCCGCCCCATTGGACCGTAAACTCATGTTTTGGTGCGTTACATAGTGTTTGCGTGCATTTGGGATCGTTTCGTATGAAACTCGATGCAAAACAGGGTTAACTAGTGCAATTAATGCAAAAGTACGTGCCACGAAGTCACGTCGGGATTTTTCGCTACGAACACACACAATCAACACGATTGGACCCTAAACTCATGTTTTGGGGTGTTGCATAGTGTTTGGGTGCATTTGAGACCATTTCGTAACTCCATGAAACTCGATGCATAATAGGGTGAACTGGGGCAATTAATGCAAAAGTTCGTGCCACGAAGTCAAGTCAGGATTTTTAACAGCGAACGCACCCAATTTAACCCATTGGACCCTAAACTCATGTTTTGTTAAGTTTCATAGTGTTGGGGTTCATCTGTTATCCTTTCGTAATTGCATGAAACTCGGTGCAATACGGTGTGAACTGGTGCACTTAATGCAAAAGTTCGTGCCACGAAGTCACGTCCGGATTTTTCGCAATGAACGCACCCATTACGCCCCATTGGACCCTAAACTCATGTTTTGGTGTGTTGTATAGTGGTTGGGTGCATTTGAGATCATTTCGTAACTCCATGAAATTCGATGCAAAATATGGTGAACTGGTGCAATTAATGCAAAAGTTCGTGCCACGAAGTCACGTCGGGATTTTTCGCAACGAATGCACCCAATCCTCCCCATTAGACCCTAAAATCATATTTTGGTAAGTTTCATAGTGTTTGGGGGTATTTGGGATCATTTCGTAACCGCATGAAACAAGATACAAAACAGGGTGAACTTGTGCAATTCATGCGAAAGCTCGTGCCACGAAGTCACGCTGGGATTTTTCTCTACGAACACACCCAATCCACCCCATTGAACCCTAAACTCATGTTTTGGTGTGTTGCATAGTGTTTGGGTGCATTTGGGATCGTTTCATAACTGCATGAAACGCGGAGCAAAACGGGGTGAACTGGTGAAATTAATACAAAAGTTCGTGCCATGAAGTCGCATTGGGATTTTTCGCAACGAACGCACCCAATCCGCCCCATTGGACCCTAAACTCATGTTTCGGTGCGTCATATGGTGTTTGGGTGCATTTGGGATCGTTTTTTAACTGCATGAAACTCGATGCAAAATAGTGTGAACTGGTGCAATTAATGCAAAAGTTTGTGCCACAAAGTCACGTCCGGATTTTGCGCAACGAACGCACCCAATCCACCCCATTGGACCCTAAACTCATGTTTTGGTGCGTTGCGTAGTGTTTGGGTGCATTTGGGATCGATTCGTAACTGCATGAAACTCGGTGCAAAACGGGGTGAACTGGTGCAATTAATACAAAAGTTCGTGCCATTAAGTCACATCGGGATTTTTCGCAACGAACACACCCAATCCACCCTATTGGACCCTAAACTCATGATTCGGTGCGTTGTATAGTGTTTGGGTGCATTTGGGATCGTTTTGTAACTCCATGAAACTCGATGCAAAATAGGGTGAACTGGGGCAATTAATGCAAAAGTTCGTGCCACGAAGTCAAGTTTGGATTTTTTGCAACGAACGCACCCAATCCAACCCATTCGACCCTAAACTCATGTTTTGGTAAGTTTCATAGTGTTGGGGTTCATCTGTTATGGTTTCGTAACTGCATGAAACTCGGTGCAATACGGTGTGAACTGGGGCACTTAATGCAAAAGTTCGTGCCACGAAGTCACGTCCGGATTTTTCGCAATGAACGCACCCATTACGCCCCATTGAACCCTAAACTCATGTTTTGGTTCGTTGTATAGTGGTTGGGTGCATTTAAGATCACTTCGTAACTCCATGAAATTCGATGCAAAATAGGGTGAACTGGTGCAATTAATGCAAAAGTTCGTGCCACGAAGTCACGTCGGGATTTTTCGCAACGAACGCACCCAATCCTCCCCATTAGACCCTAAAATCATGTTTTGGTAAGTTTCATAGTGTTTGGGTGCATTTGGGATCGTTTCGTAACCGCATGAAACAAGATGCAAAACAGGGTGAACTAGTGCAATTAATGCGAACGCTCGTGCCACGAAGTCACGCCGGGATTTTTGTCTACCAATGCACCCAATCCACCCCATTGGACACTAAACTCATGTTTTGGTGTGTTGCTTAGTGTTTGGGTGCATTTAGGATCGTTTCGTAACTCCATGAAACTCGGTGCAAAACGGGGTGAACTGGTGCAATGAATACAAAAGTTCGTGCCATGAAGTCACATCGGGATTTTTCGCAACGAACGCACCCAATCCACCCCATTGGACCCTAAACTCATGTTTCGGTGCGTTGTATAGTGTTTGGGTGCATTTGGGATCGTTTTGTAACTCCATGAAACTCGATGCAAAATAGGGTGAACTGGGGCAATTAATGCAAAAGTTCGTGCCACGAAGTCAAGTCGGGATATTTCACAACGAACGCACCCAATCCAACCCATTGGACCCTAAACTCATGTTTTGTTAAGTTTCATAGTGTTTGGGTTCATCTGTTATCGTTTCGTAATTGCATGAAACTCGGTGCAATACGGTGTGAACTGGTGCAATTAATGCAAAAGTTTGTGCCATGAAGTTACGTCCGGATTTTTTGCAATGAATGCACCCATTCCGCCCCATTGGAACCTAAACTCATGTTTTGGTGCGTTGTATAGTGGTTGGGTGCATTTGAGATCATTTCGTAACTCCATGAAACTCGATGCAAAATTGGGTGAACTGGTGCAATTAATGCAAAATTTCGTGCCACGAAGTCACATCGGGATTTTTCGCAACGAACGCACCCAATCCTCCCCATTAGACCCTAAAATCATATTTTGGTAAGTTTCATAGTGTTTGGGGGCATTTGGGATCATTTCGTAACCGTATGAAACAAGATGCAAAACAGGGTGAACTAGTGCAATTAATGCGAAAGTTCTTGCCACGACGTCACGTCGAGATTTTTCGCAACGAGCGCACCCAATCAACACCATTGGACCCTAAACTTATGTTTTGGTGCGTTGCATAGTGTTTGGGTGCATTTGGGATGGTTTCGTAACTGCATGAAACTCGGTGCAAAACAGTGTGAACTTGGTGCAATTAATGCAAAAGTACGTGCCACGAAGTCACGTCAAGATTTTTTTGCAAAAAACGCACCTAATCCACTCCGTTGGAGCCTAAATTCATGTTTTGGTGCGTTGCATAGTGTTTGGGTGCATTTGGGATCGTTTCGTAACTGCATGAAACTCGGTGCAAAATAGTGTGAACTGGTGCAATTAAGTCAAAAGTACGTGCCATGAAGTCACGTCAGGATTTTTTGGAACAAACGCACCCAATCCATTCCATTGGAGCCTAAACTCATGTTTTGGTGTGTTGCATAGTGTTTTGGTGCATTTGGGATCGTTTCGAAACCGCATGAAACTCGATGCAAAATAGGGGGAACTAGTGCAATTGATGCGAAAGCTCGTGCCACAAAGTCATGCCGGGATTTTTCTCTACGAATGCACCCAATCCACCCCATTGGGCACTAAACTCATGTTTTGGTGTGTTGCAAAGTGTTTGGGTGCATTTGGGGTCGTTTCATAATTGCATGAAACTCGGTGCAAAACGGGGTGAACTGGTGCAATTAATACAAAAGTTCGTGCCACGAAGTGACGTCGGGATTTTTCTCAACGAACGCACCCAATCCTCCCCATTGGACCCTAAAATCATGTTTTGGTAAGTTTCATAGTGTTTGGGTGCATTTGGGATCGTTTCGTAACCGCATGAAACTAGATACAAAACAGGGTGAACTAGTGCAATTAATGCGAAAGCTCGTGCCACGAAGTCACGCCGGGATTTTTGTCTACGAATGCACCCAATCCACCCCATTGGACACTAAAGTCATGTTTTGGTGCATTGCATAGTGTTTGGGTGCATTTGGGATCGTTTCATAACTGCATGAAACTCGATGCAAAATAGGGTGAACTGGCGAAATTAATGCAAAAGTTCGTGCCATGAAGTCACATCGGGATTTTTCACAACGAACGCACCCAATCCGCCCCATTGGACCCTAAACTTATGTTTTGGTGCGTTGTATAGTGTTTGGGTGCATTTGGGATCGTTTCGTAACTCCAAGAAACTCGATGCAAAATAGGGTGAACTGGCGAAATTAATGCAAAAGTTCGTGCCACGAAGTCACGTTAGGATTTTTCGCAACGAACGGACCCAATCCACCCCATTGGACGCTAAACTCATGTTTTGGTGCGTTGCATAGTGTTTGGGTGCATTTGGGATCGTTTAGTAACCACATGAAACTCGATGCAAAATAGGGTGAACTAGTGCAATTAATGCGAAAGCTCGTGCCACGAAGTCACGCCGGGATTTTTGTCTACGAATGCACCCAATCCACCCCATTGGACACTAAAGTCATGTTTTGGAGCATTGCATAGTGTTTGGGTGCATTTGGGATCGTTTCATAACTGCATGAAACTCGATGCAAAATAGGGTGAACTGGCGAAATTAATGCAAAAGTTCGTGCCTTGAAGTCACATCGGGATTTTTCACAACGAACGCACCAAATCCGCCCCATTGGACCCTAAACTTATGTTTTGGTGCGATGTATAGTGTTTGGGTGCATTTGGGATCGTTTCGTAACTCCAAGAAACTCGATGCAAAATAGGGTGAACTGGCGAAATTAATGCAAAAGTTCGTGCCACGAAGTCACGTTAGGATTTTTCGCAACGAACGCACCCAATCCACCCCATTGGACCCTAAACTCATGTTTTGGTGCGTTGCATAGTGTTTGGGTGCATTTGGGATCGTTTAGTAACCACATGAAACTCGATGCAAAATAGGGTGAACTAGTGCAATTAATGCGAAAGCTCGTGCCACGAAGTCATGCCGAGATTTTTCTCTACGAATGCACCAAATCTATCCCATTGGACCCTAAACTCATGTTTTGGTAAGTTGCATAGAGTTTGGGTACATTTGGGATCGATTCATAACTGCATGATACTCGGTGCAAAACGGGGTGAACTGGTGCAATTAATATAAAAGTTCGTGCAATGAAGTCAAATCGGATTTTTTCGCAACGAACGCACCCAATCCGCCCCATTGGACCGTAAACTCATGTTTTGGTGCGTTGCATAGTGTTTGGGTGCATTTGGGATCGTTTCGAAAATGCATCAAACTCGATGCAAGACAGGGTGAACTGGTGCAATTAATGCAAAAATACGTGCCACGAAGTCACGTCGGAATTTTTTTGCAACGAACGCACCCAATCCACCACATTGGACCCTAAACTCATGTTTTGGTGCGTTGCATAGTGTTTGGGATCGTTTCGTAACTGCATGAAACTCGATGCAAAATAGTGTGAACGGGTGCAATTAAGGTAAAAGTACGTGCCATGAAGTCACGTCGGTATTTTTTGCAACAAATGCACCCAATCCACTCCATTGGAGCCTAAACTCAAGTTTTGGTGCGTTGCATAGAGTTTGGGAACATTTGGGATCGTTTCATAACAGCATGAAACTCGATGCAAAATAGGGTGAACTGGTGCAGCTAATGCGAAAGCTCGTGCCACGAAGCCACACCAGGATTTTTCTCTACGAACGCACCCAATCCACCCCATTGGACCCTAAACTCATGTTTTGGTGCGTTGCATAGTGTTTGGGTGCATTTGGTATCGTTTCATAACTGCATGAAACTCGGTGCAAAACGGAGTGAACTGGTGCAATTAGTACAAAAGTTCGTGCCATGAAGTCACAATGGGATTTTTCACAACGAACACACCCAATCTACCTCATTGGACCCTAAACTCATGTTTCGGTGTGTTGTATGGTGTTTGGGTGCATTTGGGATCGTTTCGTAACTCCATGAAACTCGATGCAAAACAGGGTGAACTATTGCAATTAATGATAAAGTTCGTGCCACGAAGTCACGTCGGGATTTTTCGCAACGAACACACCCAATCAACCACATTCGAACCCGAACTCATGTTTTGGTGCGTTGCATAGTGTATGGGTGCATTAGTTATGGTTCTGTAACTGCATGAAACTCGGTGTAAAACGGTGTAAACTGGTGCAATTAATGCAAAAGTTCGTGCCACGAAGTCAAGTCCGGATTTTTCGCAACGAACGCACCCAATCCACCCCGTTGGCCCATAAGCTCATGTTTCGATGTGTTGTATAGTGTTTGGGTGCATTTGGGATCGTTTCGTACCTCCATGAAACTCGATGCAAAATAGGGTGAACTGGCGCAATTAATGCAAAAGTTCGTGCCACGAACTCACATCGGGATTTTTCGCAATGAACGCACCCAATTCACCCCATTGGACCCCAAACTCATGTTTTGGTAAGTTTCATAGTGTTTGGGTTCATTTGTTATTGTTTCGTAACTGCATGAAACTCGGTGCAAAACGGTGTGAACTGGTGCAATTAATGCGAAAGCTCGTGCCACGAAGTCACACCGGGATTTTTCTCTACGAACGCACCCAATCCGCCCCATTGGACCGTAAACTCATGTTTTGGTGCGTTGCATAGTGTTTGGGTGCATTTGGGATCGTTTCGAAAATGCATCAAACTCGATGCAAGACAGGGTGAACTGGTGCAATTAATGCAAAAGTACGTGCCACGAAGTCACGTCGGGATTTTTCGCAACGAACGCACCCAATCTACCACATTGGACCCTAAACTCATGTTCTGGTAAGTTTCATAGTGTTTGGGTTCATCTGTTATCGTTTTGTAACTGCATGAAACTCGGTGCAAAACGGTGTGAACTGGTGCAATTAATGCAAAAGTACGCGCCACGAAGTCACGTCGGGATTTTTCGCAACGAACGCACCCAATCTACCACATTGGACCCTAAACTCATGTTTTGGCGTGTTGCATAGTGTTTGGGAGCATTTTGGATCGTTTCGTAACTGCATGAAACTCGGTGCAAAATAGTGTGAACGGGTGCAACTAAGGCAAAAGTACGTGCCATGAAGTCACGTCGGGATTTTTTGCAACAAATGCACCCAATCCACTCCATTGGAGCCTAAACTCAAGTTTTGCTGCGTTGCATAGAGTTTGGGAGCATTTCGGATCGTTTCATAACTGCGTGAAACTCGATGCAAAACAGGGTGAACTGGTGCAGCTAATGCGAAAGCTCGTGCCACGAAGTCACATCGAGATTTTTCTCTACGAACGCACCCAATCCGCCCCATTGGACCCTAAACTCATGTTTTGGTGCGTTGCATAGTGTTTGGGTGCATTAGAGATCGTTTCATAACTGCAAGAAACTCGGTGCAAAATGGGGTGAACTGGTGCAATTAATACAAAAGTTCGTGCCATGAAGTCACATCGAAATTTTTCGCAACGAACGCACCCAATCCGCCCCAATTGACCCTATACTCATGTTTCAGTGCGTTGTATGGTGTTTGGGTGCATTTGGGATCGTTTTTTAACTCCATGAAACTCAATGCAAAATAGGGTGAACTGGGACAATTAATGCAAAAGTTCTTGACACGAAGTCACGTTAGGATTTTTCGCAACGAACGCCCCCAATCCACCCCATTGGACCCTAAACTCATGTTTTGGTAAGTTTCATAGTGTTTGGATTCATCTGTTATCGTTTCGTAACTGCATGAAACTCGATGCAAAACAGGGTGAACTGGTGCAGCTAATGCGAAAGCTCGTGCCACGAAGTCACACTGGAATTTTTCTCTACGTATGCACCCAATCCACCCCATTGGATCCTTAACTCATGTTTTGGTGCGTTGTATAGTGCTTTGGTGCATTTGAGATCATTTCGTAACTCCATGAAACTCGATGCAAAATATGGTGAACTGGTGCAATTAATGCAAAAGTTCGTGCCACGAAGTCACGTCGGGATTTTTCGCAACGAACGCACCCAATCCAGCACATTGGACCCTAAACTCATGTTTTGGTGCGTTGCATAGTGTTTGGGAGCATTTGTGATCGTTTCATAACTGCATGAAACTCGGTGCAAAATAGTGTGAACTTTTGCAATTAAGGCAAAAGTACATGCATTAAGTCACATCGGGATTTTTTGCCACAAACGCACCCAATCCGCCCCATTGGACCGTAAACTCATGCTTTGCTACGTTGCATATTGTTTGGGTGCTTTTGGGATCATTTCGTAACCGCATGAAACTCGATGCAAAACAGGGTGAACTGGTGCTATTAATGCGAAAGCTCGTGCCACGAAGTCACGCCGGGATTTTTTTCTACGAATGCCCCCAATCCACCCCATTGGACACTAAACTCATGTTTTGGTGCGTTGCATAGTGTTTGGGTGCATTTTGGATCGTTTCATAACTGCATGAAACTTGGTGCAAAACGGGGTGAACTGGTGCAATAAATACAAAAGTTCGTGCCATGAAGTCACGTCGGGATTTTTTGCAACGAACACACCCAATCAACCCCATTGGAACCCGAACTCATGTTTTGGTGCATTGCATAGAGTTTGGGAGCATTTGGGATCGTTTCGTAACTGCATGAAGTTCGATGCAAAACAGGGTGAACTGGTGCAGCTAATGCGAAAGCTCGTGCCACGAAGTCACACTGGGATTTTTCTCTACGAGCGCACCCAATCCACCCAATTGGACCCTAAACTCATGTTTTTGTGCGTAGCATAGTGTTTGGGTGCATTTGGGATCGTTTCATAACTGCATGAAACTCGGTGCAAAACGGGGTGAACTGGTGAAATTAATACAAAAGTTCGTGCCATGAAGTCACATCGGGATTTTTCGCAACGAAAGCACCCAATCCACCCCATTGGACCCTAAACTCATGTTTCGGTGCGTTGTATAGTGTTTGGGTGCATTTGGGATCGTTTCGTAACCGCATGAAACTCGATGCAAAAAAGGGTGAACTAGTGCAATTAGTGCGAAAGCTCGTGCCACGAAGTCACGCCGGGATTTTTGTCTACGAATGCACCCAATCCACCACCTTGGACCATAAACTCATGTTTTGGTCCGTTGCATAGTGTTTGGGTGCATTTGGGATCGTTTCGTAACTGCATCAAACTCGATGCAAAACAGGGTGAACTGGTGCAATTAATGCAAAAGTTCGTGCCACGAAGTCTCGTCGGGATTTTTCACAACAAACGCACCCAATCCACTCCATTGGAGCCTAAATTCATGTTTTGGTGCGTTGCATTGTGTTTGGGTGCATTTGGGATCGTTTCGTAACTCCATGAAACTCGATGCAAAATAGGGTGAACTGGGGCAATTAATGCAAAAGTTCGTGCCACAAAGTCACGTCCGGATTTTTCGCAACGAACGCACCCAATCCACCCCATTGGACCCTAAACTCATGTTTCGGTGCGTTGTATAGTGCTTTGGTGCATTTGAGATCATTTCATAACTCCATGAAACTAGATGCAAAATATGGTGAACTGGTGCAATTAATGCAAAAGTTCGTGCCACGAAGTCACGTCGGGATTTTTCGCAACGATCGCACCCAATCCACCCCATTGAACCCTAAACTCATGTTTTGGTAAGTTTCATCGTGTTTGGGTTCATCTGTTATCGTTTCGTAACTGCATGAAACTCGATGCAAAACAGTGTGAACTGGTGCAATTAAGGCAAAAGTCCGTGCATGAAGTCACGTCGGGATTTTTTTGCCACAAACGCACCCAATCTGCCCCATTGGACCGTAAACTCATGTTTTGGTGCGTTGCATAGTGTTTGGGTGCATTTGGGATCGTTTCGTAACTGCATCAAACTCGATGCAAAACAGGTTGAACTAGTGCAATTAATGCAAAGTATGTGCCACGAAGTCACGTCGGGATTTTTCGCAACGAACGCACCCAATCCACTACATTGGAGCCTAAACTCATGTTTTGGTAAGTTTCATAGTGTTTGGGTTCATCTGTTATCGTTTCGTAACTGCATGAAACTCGGTGCAAAACTGTGTGAACTGGTGCAATTAATGCAAAAGTTCTTGCCACGAAGCCACATCCGGATTTTTCATAACGAACGCACCCCATCCACCGCATTGGACCCTAAACTCTTGTTTTGGTGTGAGTGTTTGGGTGCATTCGGGATCGTTTTGTAACTGCATGAAACTTGGTGCAAAACAATGTGAACTGGTGCAATTAACGCAAAAATACGTGCCACGAAGTCACGTCGGGATTTTTCGCAACGAACGCACCAAATCCACCCCATTGGACCCTAAACTCATGTTTTGGTAAGTTTCATAGTGTTTGGGTTCACCTATTATCATTTCGTAACTACATGAAACTCGATTCAAAACGGTGTGAACTGGTGCAATTAATGCAAAAATACGTGCCACGAAGTCACGTCGGGATTTTTTTGCAACGAACGCACCCAATCCACCACATTAGACCCTAAACTCATGTTTTGGTGCGTTGCATAGTGTTTGGGAGCATTTGGGATCGTTTCGTAACTGCATGAAACTCGGTGCAAAATAGTGTGAACGGGTGCAATTAAGGAAAAAGTACGTGCCATGAGGTCACGTCGGTATTTTTTGCAACAAATGCACCCAATCCACTCCATTGGAGCCTAAACTCAAGTTTTGGTGCGTTGCATAGAGTTTGGGAACATTTGGGATCGTTTCATAACTGCATGAAACTCGATGCAAAATAGGGTGAACTGGTGCAGTTAATGCGAAAGCTCGTGCCACGAAGCCACACAGGATTTTTCTCTACGAACGCACCCAATCCACCCCATTGGACCCTAAACTCATATTTTGGTGTGTTGCATAGTGTTTGGGTGCATTTGGTATCGTTTCATAACTGCATGAAACTCGGTGCAAAATGGGGTGAACTGGTGCAATTAGTACAAAAGTTCGTGCCATGAAGTCACATCGAAATTTTTCGCAACGAACGCACCCAATCCGCCCCAATTGACCCTATACTCATGTTTCAGTGCGTTGTATGGTGTTTGGGTGCATTTGGGATCGTTTTTTAACTCCATGAAACTCAATGCAAAATAGGGTGAACTGGGACAATTAATGCAAAAGTTCTTGACACGAAGTCACGTTAGGATTTTTCGCAACGAACGCCCCCAATCCACCCCATTGGACCCTAAACTCATGTTTTGGTAAGTTTCATAGTGTTTGGATTCATCTGTTATCGTTTCGTAACTGCATGAAACTCGATGCAAAACAGGGTGAACTGGTGCAGCTAATGCGAAAGCTCGTGCCACGAAGTCACACTGGAATTTTTCTCTACGTATGCACCCAATCCACCCCATTGGATCCTTAACTCATGTTTTGGTGCGTTGTATAGTGCTTTGGTGCATTTGAGATCATTTCGTAACTCCATGAAACTTGATGCAAAATATGGTGAACTGGTGCAATTAATGCAAAAGTTCGTGCCACGAAGTCACGTCGGGATTTTTCGCAACGAACGCACCCAATCCAGCACATTGGACCCTAAACTCATGTTTTGGTGCGTTGCATAGTGTTTGGGAGCATTTGTGATCGTTTCATAACTGCATGAAACTCGGTGCAAAATAGTGTGAACTGGTGCAATTAAGGCAAAAGTACATGCATTAAGTCACATCGGGATTTTTTGCCACAAACGCACCCAATCCTCTGCCCCATTGGACCGTAAACTCATGCTTTGCTACGTTGCATATTGTTTGGGTGCTTTTGGGATCATTTCGTAACCGCATGAAACTCGATGCAAAACAGGGTGAACTGGTGCTATTAATGCGAAAGCTCGTGCCACGAAGTCACGCCGGGATTTTTTTCTACGAATGCCCCCAATCCACCCCATTGGACACTAAACTCATGTTTTGGTGCGTTGCATAGTGTTTGGGTGCATTTTGGATCGTTTCATAACTGCATGAAACTTGGTGCAAAACGGGGTGAACTGGTGCAATAAATACAAAAGTTCGTGCCATGAAGTCACGTCGGGATTTTTTGCAACGAACACACCCAATCAACCCCATTGGAACCCGAACTCATGTTTTGGTGCATTGCATAGAGTTTGGGAGCATTTGGGATCGTTTCGTAACTGCATGAAGTTCGATGCAAAACAGGGTGAACTGGTGCAGCTAATGCGAAAGCTCGTGCCACGAAGTCACACTGGGATTTTTCTCTACGAGCACACCCAATCCACCCAATTGGACCCTAAACTCATGTTTTTGTGCGTAGCATAGTGTTTGGGTGCATTTGGGATCGTTTCATAACTGCATGAAACTCGGTGCAAAACGGGGTGAACTGGTGAAATTAATACAAAAGTTCGTGCCATGAAGTCACATCGGGATTTTTCGCAACGAAAGCACCCAATCCACCCCATTGGACCCTAAACTCATGTTTCGGTGCGTTGTATAGTGTTTGGGTGCATTTGGGATCGTTTCGTAACCGCATGAAACTCGATGCAAAAAAGGGTGAACTAGTGCAATTAGTGCGAAAGCTCGTGCCACGAAGTCACGCCGGGATTTTTGTCTACGAATGCACCCAATCCACCACCTTGGACCATAAACTCATGTTTTGGTCCGTTGCATAGTGTTTGGGTGCATTTGGGATCGTTTCGTAACTGCATCAAACTCGATGCAAAACAGGGTGAACTGGTGCAATTAATGCAAAAGTTCGTGCCACGAAGTCTCGTCGGGATTTTTAACAACAAACGCACCCAATCCACTCCATTGGAGCCTAAATTCATGTTTTGGTGCGTTGCATTGTGTTTGGGTGCATTTGGGATCGTTTCGTAACTCCATGAAACTCGATGCAAAATAGGGTGAACTGGGGCAATTAATGCAAAAGTTCGTGCCACAAAGTCACGTCCGGATTTTTCGCAACGAACGCACCCAATCCACCCCATTGGACCCTAAACTCATGTTTCGGTGCGTTGTATAGTGCTTTGGTGCATTTGAGATCATTTCATAACTCCATGAAACTAGATGCAAAATATGGTGAACTGGTGCAATTAATGCAAAAGTTCGTGCCACGAAGTCACGTCGGGATTTATCGCAACGATCGCACCCAATCCACCCCATTGAACCCTAAACTCATGTTTTGGTAAGTTTCATCGTGTTTGGGTTCATCTGTTATCGTTTCGTAACTGCATGAAACTCGATGCAAAACAGTGTGAACTGGTGCAATTAAGGCAAAAGTCCGTGCATGAAGTCACGTCGGGATTTTTTTGCCACAAACGCACCCAATCTGCCCCATTGGACCGTAAACTCATGTTTTGGTGCGTTGCATAGTGTTTGGGAGCATTTGTGATCGTTTCATAACTGCATGAAACTCGGTGCAAAATAGTGTGAACTGGTGCAATTAAGGCAAAAGTACATGCATTAAGTCACATCGGGATTTTTTGCCACAAACGCACCCAATCCTCCACCCCATTGGACCGTAAACTCATGCTTTGCTACGTTGCATATTGTTTGGGTGCTTTTGGGATCATTTCGTAACCGCATGAAACTCGATGCAAAACAGGGTGAACTGGTGCTATTAATGCGAAAGCTCGTGCCACGAAGTCACGCCGGGATTTTTTTCTACGAATGCCCCCAATCCACCCCATTGGACACTAAACTCATGTTTTGGTGCGTTGCATAGTGTTTGGGTGCATTTTGGATCGTTTCATAACTGCATGAAACTTGGTGCAAAACGGGGTGAACTGGTGCAATAAATACAAAAGTTCGTGCCATGAAGTCACGTCGGGATTTTTTGCAACGAACACACCCAATCAACCCCATTGGAACCCGAACTCATGTTTTGGTGCATTGCATAGAGTTTGGGAGCATTTGGGATCGTTTCGTAACTGCATGAAGTTCGATGCAAAACAGGGTGAACTGGTGCAGCTAATGCGAAAGCTCGTGCCACGAAGTCACACTGGGATTTTTCTCTACGAGCGCACCCAATCCACCCAATTGGACCCTAAACTCATGTTTTTGTGCGTAGCATAGTGTTTGGGTGCATTTGGGATCGTTTCATAACTGCATGAAACTCGGTGCAAAACGGGGTGAACTGGTGAAATTAATACAAAAGTTCGTGCCATGAAGTCACATCGGGATTTTTCGCAACGAAAGCACCCAATCCACCCCATTGGACCCTAAACTCATGTTTCGGTGCGTTGTATAGTGTTTGGGTGCATTTGGGATCGTTTCGTAACCGCATGAAACTCGATGCAAAAAAGGGTGAACTAGTGCAATTAGTGCGAAAGCTCGTGCCACGAAGTCACGCCGGGATTTTTGTCTACGAATGCACCCAATCCACCACCTTGGACCATAAACTCATGTTTTGGTCCGTTGCATAGTGTTTGGGTGCATTTGGGATCGTTTCGTAACTGCATCAAACTCGATGCAAAACAGGGTGAACTGGTGCAATTAATGCAAAAGTTCGTGCCACGAAGTCTCGTCGGGATTTTTAACAACAAACGCACCCAATCCACTCCATTGGAGCCTAAATTCATGTTTTGGTGCGTTGCATTGTGTTTGGGTGCATTTGGGATCGTTTCGTAACTCCATGAAACTCGATGCAAAATAGGGTGAACTGGGGCAATTAATGCAAAAGTTCGTGCCACAAAGTCACGTCCGGATTTTTCGCAACGAACGCACCCAATCCACCCCATTGGACCCTAAACTCATGTTTCGGTGCGTTGTATAGTGCTTTGGTGCATTTGAGATCATTTCATAACTCCATGAAACTAGATGCAAAATATGGTGAACTGGTGCAATTAATGCAAAAGTTCGTGCCACGAAGTCACGTCGGGATTTATCGCAACGATCGCACCCAATCCACCCCATTGAACCCTAAACTCATGTTTTGGTAAGTTTCATCGTGTTTGGGTTCATCTGTTATCGTTTCGTAACTGCATGAAACTCGATGCAAAACAGTGTGAACTGGTGCAATTAAGGCAAAAGTCCGTGCATGAAGTCACGTCGGGATTTTTTTGCCACAAACGCACCCAATCTGCCCCATTGGACCGTAAACTCATGTTTTGGTGCGTTGCATAGTGTTTGGGTGCATTTGGGATCGTTTCGTAACTGCATCAAACTCGATGCAAAACAGGTTGAACTAGTGCAATTAATGCAAAGTATGTGCCACGAAGTCACGTCGGGATTTTTCGCACCGAACGCACCCAATCCACTACATTGGAGCTTAAACTCATGTTTTGGTAAGTTTCATAGTGTTTGGGTTCATCTGTTATCGTTTCGTAACTGCATGAAACTCGGTGCAAAACTGTGTGAACTGGTGCAATTAATGCAAAAGTTCTTGCCACGAAGCCACATCCGGATTTTTCATAACGAACGCACCCCATCCACCGCATTGGACCCTAAACTCTTGTTTTGGTGTGAGTGTTTGGGTGCATTCGGGATCGTTTTGTAACTGCATGAAACTTGGTGCAAAACAATGTGAACTGGTGCAATTAACGCAAAAATACGTGCCACGAAGTCACGTCGGGATTTTTCGCAACGAACGCACCAAATCCACCCCATTGGACCCTAAACTCATGTTTTGGTAAGTTTCATAGTGTTTGGGTTCACCGGTTATCGTTTCGTAACTGCATGAAACTCGGTTCAAAACAGTGTGAACTGGTGCAATTAATGCAAAAATACGTGCCACGAAGTCACGTCGGGATTTTTTCGCAACGAACGCACCCAATCCACCACATTGGACCCTAAACTCATGTTTTGGTGCGTTGCATAGTGTTTGGGAGCATTTGGGATCGTTTCGTAACTGCATGAAACTCGGTGCAAAATAGTGTGAACTGGTGCAATTAAGGCAAAAGTACATGCCATGAAGTCACGTCGGTATTTTTTGCAACAAATGCACCCAATCCACTCCATTGGATGCTAAACTCAAGTTTTGGTGCGTTGCATAGAGTTTCGGAACATTTGGGATCATTTCATAACTGCATGAAACTCGATGCAAAACAGGGTGAACTGGTGCAGCTAATGCGAAAGCTCGTGCCACGAAGTCACACCGGGATTTTTCTCTACGAACGCACCCAATCCACCCCATTGGACCCTAAACTCATGTTTTGGTGCGTTGCATAGTGTTTGGGTGCATTTGGGATCGTTTCATAACTGCATGAAACTCGGTGCAAAACGGGGTGAACTGGTGCAATTAATACAAAAGTTCATGCCATGAAGTCACAACGGGATTTTTCGCAATGAACACACCCAATCTACCTCATTGGACCCTAAACTCATGTTTCGGTGCGTTGTATGGTGTTTGGGTGCATTTGGGATCGTTTCGTAACTCCATGAAACTCGATACAAAACATGGTGAACTATTGCAATTAATGCAAAAGTTCGTGCCACGAAGTCGCGTCGGATTTTTCGCAACGAACACACCCAATCAACCACATTCGAACCCGAACTCATGTTTTAGTGCGTTGCATAGTGTATGGGTGCATTTGTTATGGTTCTGTAACTGCATGAAACTCGGTGTAAAACGGTGTGAACTGGTGCAATTAATGCAAAAGTTCGTGCCACGAAGTCACATCCGGATTTTTCGCAACGAACGCACCCAATCCGCCCCATTGGCCCATAAGCTCATGTTTCGATGCGTTGTATAGTGTTCGGGTGCATTTGGGATCGTTTCGTACCTCCATGAAACTCGATGCAAAATAGGGTGAACTGGTGCAATTAATGCAAAGTTCGTGCCACGAACTCACGTCGTGATTTTTTCGCAACGAACGCACCCAATTCACCCCATTGGACCCTAAACTCATGTTTTGGTAAGTTTCATAGTCTTTGGGTTCATCTGTTATTGTTTCGTAACTGCATGAAACTCTGTGCAAAATGGTGTGAACTGGTGCAATTAATGCAAAAGTTCGTGCCACGAGGTCACGTCCGGATTTTTCGCAACGAACGCACCCAATCCGCCCCATTGGACCCTAAACTCATATTTTGTAAGTTTCATAGTGTTTGGGTTCATCTGTTATCGTTTCGTAACTGCATGAAATTCGGTGCAAAATGGTGGGAACTAGTGCAATTAATGCTTTCGTACCACGAAGTCACGTCCGGATTTTTCCCAATGAACGCACCCAATTCGCCCCATTGGATCCTAAACTCATGTTTTGGTGCGTTGTATAGTGGTTGGTTGCATTTTGGATCATTTCGTAACTCCATGAAACTCGATGCAAAATAGGATGAACTGGTTCAATTAATGCAAAAGTTCGTGCCACGAAGTCACGTCGGGATTTTTCGCAACGAACGCACCAAATCCACCCCATTGGACCCTAAACTCATGTTTTGGTAAGTTTCATAGTGTTTGGGTTCACCTGTTATCATTTCGTAACTACATGAAACTCGATTCAAAACGGTGTGAACTGGTGCAATTAATGCAAAAATACGTGCCACGAAGTCACGTCGGGATTTTTTTGCAACGAACGCACCCAATCCACCACATTAGACCCTAAACTCATGTTTTGGTGCGTTGCATAGTGTTTGGGAGCATTTGGGATCGTTTCGTAACTGCATGAAACTCGGTGCAAAATAGTGTGAACGGGTGCAATTAAGGAAAAAGTACGTGCCATGAGGTCACGTCGGTATTTTTTGCAACAAATGCACCCAATCCACTCCATTGGAGCCTAAACTCAAGTTTTGGTGCGTTGCATAGAGTTTGGGAACATTTGTGATCGTTTCATAACTGCATGAAACTCGATGCAAAATAGGGTGAACTGGTGCAGTTAATGCGAAAGCTCGTGCCACGAAGCCACACAGGATTTTTCTCTACGAACGCACCCAATCCACCCCATTGGACCCTAAACTCATATTTTGGTGTGTTGCATAGTGTTTGGGTGCATTTGGTATCGTTTCATAACTGCATGAAACTCGGTGCAAAACGGGGTGAACTGGTGCAATTAGTACAAAAGTTCGTGCCATGAAGTCACAATGGGATTTTTCGCAACGAACACACCCAATCTACCTCATTGGACCCTAAACTCATGTTTCGGTGCATTGTATGGTGTTTGGGTGCATTTGGGATCGTTTCGTAACTCCATGAAACTCAATGCAAAACAGGGTGAACTATTGCAATTAATGCTAAAGTTCGTGCCACGAAGTCACGTCGGGATTTTTCGCAACGAACACACCCAATCAACCACATTCGAACCCAAACTCATGTTTTGGTGCGTTGCATAGTGTTTGGGTGCATTAGTTATGGTTTTGTAACTGCATGAAACTCGGTGCAAAACGGTGTAAACTGGTGCAATTAATGCAAAAGTACGTGCCACGAAGTCACGTCCGGATTTTTCGCAACGAACGCACCCAATCCACCCCGTTGGCCCATAAGCTCATGTTTCGATGTGTTGTATAGTGTTTGGGTGCATTTGGGATCGTTTCGTACCTCCATGAAACTGGATGCAAAATAGGGTGAACTGGCGCAATTAATGCAAAAGTTCGTGCCACGAACTCACATCGGGATTTTTCGCAATGAACGCACCCAATTCACCCCATTGGACCCTAAACTCATGTTTTGGTAAGTTTCATAGTGTTTGGGTTCATCTATTATTGTTTCGTAACTGCATGAAACTCGGTGCAAAACGGTGTGAACTGGTGCAATTAATGCGAAAGCTCGTGCCACGAAGTCACACCGGGATTTTTCTCTACGAACGCACCCAATCCGCCCCATTGGACCCTAAACTCATGTTTTGGTGCGTTGCATAGTGTTTGGGTGCATTAGGGATCGTTTCATAACTGCATGAAACTCGGTGCAAAACGGGGTGAACTGGTGAAATTAATACAAAAGTTCGTGCCGTGAAGTCACATCGAAATTTTTTGCAACGAACGCACCCAATCCGCCCCATTGGACCCTATACTCATGTTTCAGTGCGTTGTATTGTGTTTGGGTGCATTTGGGATCGTTTTGTAACTCCATGAAACTCAATGCAAAATAGGGTGAACTGGGGAACTTAATGCAAAAGTTCGTGCCTTGAAGCCACGTCAGGATTTTTCGCAATGAACGCACCCCATCCACCCCATTGGACCCTAAACTCATGTTTTTGTAAGTTTCATAGTGTTTGCATTCATCTGTTATCGTTTCGTAACTGCATGAAACTCGATGCAAAACAGGGTGAACTGGTGCAGCTAATGCGAAAGCTCGTGCCACGAAGTCACACTGGGATTTTTCTCTACGTATGCACCCAATCCACCCCATTGGATCCATAACTCATGTTTTGGTGCGTTGTATAGTGCTTTGGTGCATTTGAGATCATTTCGTAACTCCATGAAACTCGATGCAAAATATTGTGAACTGGTGCAATTAATGCAAAAGTACGTGCATGAAGTCACATCGGGATTTTTGCCACAAACACACCCAATCCGCCCCATTGGACCGTAAACTCATGTTTTGCTACGTTGCATATTGTTTGGGTGCTTTTGGGATCATTTCGTAACCGCATGAAACTCGATGCAAAACACGGTGAACTGGTACAATTAATGCGAAAGCTCGTGCCACGAAGTCACGCTGGGATTTTTGTCTACGAATGCACCCAATCCAGCCCATTGGACACTAAACTCATGTTTTGGTGCGTTGCATAGTGTTTGGGTGCATTTTGGATCATTTCATAACTGCATGAAACTTGGTGCAAAACGGGGTGAACTGGTGCAATTAATACAAAAGTTCGTGCCATGAAGTCACGTCGGGATTTTTCGCAACGAACACACCCAATCAACCCCATTGGAACCCGAACTCATGTTTTGGTGCATTGCATAGAGTTTGGGAGCATTTGGGATCGTTTCGAAACTGCATGAAGTTCGATGCAAAACAGGGTGAACTGGTGCAGCTAATGCGAAAGCTCGTGCCACGAAGTCACAATGGGATTTTTCTCTACGAACGCACCCAATCCACCCCATTGGACCCTAAACTCATGTTTTTGTGCGTTGCATAGTGTTTGGGTGCATTTGGGATCGTTTCATAACTGCATGAAACTCGGTGCAAAACGGGGTGAACTGGTGAAATTAATACAAAAGTTCGTACCATGAAGTCACATCTTGATTTTTCGCAACGAAAGCACCCAATCCACCCCATTGGACCCTAAACTCATGTTTCGATGCGTTGTATAGTGTTTGGGTGCATTTGGGATCGTTTCGTAACCGCATGAAACTCGATGCAAAAAAGGGTGAACTGTGCAATTAGTGCGAAAGCTCGTGCCACGAAGTCACGCCGGGATTTTTGTCTACGAATGCACCCAATCCACCACCTTGGACCACAAACTCATGTTTTGGTGCGTTGCATAGTGTTTGGGTGCATTTGGGATCGTTTCATAACTGCATGAAACTCGGTGCAAAACGGGGTGAACTGGTGCAATTAATACAAAAGTTCGTGCCATGAAGTCACATTGGGATTTTTCTCAATGAACGCACCCAATCCGCCCGATTGGACCGTAAACTCATGTTTTGGTGCGTTGCATAGTGTTTGGGTGCATTTGGGATCGTTTCGTAACTGCATCAAACTCGATGCAAAACAGGGTGAACTGGTGCAATTAATGCAAAAGTTCGTGCCACGAAGTCACGTCGGGATTTTTCGCAACAAACGCACCCAATCCACTCCATTGGAGCATAAATTCATGTTTTGGTGAGTTGCATTGTAATTGGGTGCATTTGGGATCGTTTCGTAACTCCATGAAACTCGATGCAAAATAGGGTGAACTGGGGCAATTAATGCAAAAGTTCATGCCACAAAGTCACGTCCGGATTTTTCTCACGAACGCAGCCAATCCACCCCATTGGACCCTAAACTCATGTTTTGGTGCGTTGTATAGTGCTTTGGTGCATTTGAGATCATTTCGTAACTCCATGAAAGTCGATGCAAAATATGGTGAACTGGTGCAATTAATGCAAAAGTTCGTGCCACGAAGTCACGTCGGGATTTTTCGCAACAAATGCAACCAATCCACCCCATTGGACCCTAAACTCATGTTTTGGTAAGTTTCATAGTGTTTGGCTTCATCTGTTATCATTTCATAACTGCATGAAACTCGGTGCAAAATGGTGTGAACTGGTGCAATTAATGCAAAAGTTCGTGCCACAAAGTGACGTCGGGATTTTTCGCAACGAACACACCCAATCCACCCCATTGGACCCTAAACTCATGTTTTGGTGCGTTGCATAGTGTTTGGGTGCATTTGGGATCGTTTCATAACTGCATGAAACTCGGTGCAAAACGAGGTGAACTGGTGCAATTAATACAAAAGTTCGTGCCATGAAGTCACATCGGGATTTTTCGCAACGAACCCACCCAATCCGCCCTATTGGACCGCAAACTCATGTTTTGGTGCGTTGCATAGTGTTTTGGTGCATTTGGGATCGTTTCGTAACTGCATCAAACTCGATGCAAAACAGGTTGAATGGTGCATTTAATGCAAAAGTTCGTGCCACGAAGTCACGTCAGGATTTTTTGCAACGAACGCACCCGATCCACCACATTGGACCGTAAACTCATGTTCTGGTGCATTGCATAGTTTTTGGTGCATTTGGGATTGTTTCGGGTGAACTAGTGCAGCTAATGCGAAAGCTCGTGCCATGAAGTCACATTGGGATTTTTCGCAACGAATGCACCCAATTCGCCCCATTGGACCCTAAACTCATGTTTCGGTGTGTTGTATAGTATTTGGGTGCATTTGGGATCGTTTTGTAACACCATGAATCTCGATGCAAAATAGGGTGAACTGGGGCAATTAATGCAAAAGTTCGTGCCACGAAGTCACGTCAGGATTTTTCGCAACGAATGCACCCAATCCACCCCATTGGACCCTAAACTCATGGTTTGGTAAGTTTCATAGTGTTTGGGTTCATCTGTTATCGTTTCGTAACTGCGTGAAACTCGGTGCAATACGGCGTGAACTGGTGCAATTAATGCAAAAGTTTGTGCCACGAAGTCACGTCCGGATTTTTCGCAACGAACGCACCCATTCCGCCCCATTGGACCCTAAACTCATGTTTTGGTAAGTTTCATAGTGTTTGGGTACATCTGTTATCATTTCGTAACTGCATGAAACTCGATGCAAAACGGTGTGAACTGGTGCAATTAATGCAAAAGTTCGTGCCACGAAGTCACATCGGGATTTTTCGCAACGAACGCAAACCAATCCACCACTTTGGACCCCTAAACTCATGTTTTGGAGAGTTGCATAGTGCTTGGGAGCATTTGGGATCGTTTCGTGACTGCATGAAATCGGTGACAAACAGTGTGAACTGGTGCGTTGCAACAAACACACCCAATCCACTCCATTGGAGCCTAAACTTATGTTTTGGTGCGTTGCATAGTGTTTGGCTGCATTTGGGATCGTTTCGTGATCGCATGAAACTCGATGCAAAACTGGGTGAACTAGTGCAATTAATGCGAAAGCTCGTGCCACGAAGTGACGCTGGGATTTTTGTCTACGAATGCACCCAATCCAGCCCATTGGACACTAAACTCATGTTTTGGTGCGTTGCATAGTGTTTGGGTGCATTTGGGATCGTTTCATTACTGCATGGAACTCAGTGCAAAACGGGGTGAATTGGTGCAATTAATACAAAAGTTCGTGCCACGAAGTCACGTCTGGATTTTTCGCAACGAACGCACCCAATCCACCACATCGGAGCCTGAACTCATGTTTTGGTAAGTTTCATAGTGTTTGGGTTCATCTGTTATCGTTTCGTAACTGCATGAAACTCGGTGCAAAACTATGAACTGGTGCAATTAATGCAAAAGTTCTTGCCACGAAGCCACATCCGGATTTTTCATAACGAACGCACCCAATCCACCGCATTGGACCCTAAACTCATGTTTTGGTGCGTTGCATAGTGTTTGGGTGCATTCGGGATCGTTTTGTCACTGCATGAAACTTGGTGCAAAACAATGTGAACTGGTGCAATTAATGCAAAAATACGTGCCACGAAGTCACGTCGGGATTTTTCGCAACGAACGCACCAAATCCACCCCATTGGACCCTAAACTCATGTTTTGGTAAGTTTCATAGTGTTTGGGTTCACCGGTTATCGTTTCGTAACTGCATGAAACTCGGTTCAAAACAGTGTGAACTGGTGCAATTAATGCAAAAATACGTGCCACGAAGTCACGTCGGGATTTTTTCGCAACGAACGCACCCAATCCACCACATTGGACCCTAAACTCATGTTTTGGGGCGTTGCATAGTGTTTGGGAGCATTTGGGATCGTTTCGTAACTGCATGAAACTCGGTGCAAAATAGTGTGAACTGGTGCAATTAAGGCAAAAGTACATGCCATGAAGTCACGTCGGTATTTTTTGCAACAAATGCACCCAATCCACTCCATTGGACGCTAAACTCAAGTTTTGGTGCGTTGCATAGAGTTTCGGAATATTTGGGATCATTTCATAACTGCATGAAACTCGATGCAAAACAGGGTGAACTGGTGCAGCTAATGCGAAAGCTCGTGCCACGAAGTCACACCGGGATTTTTCTCTACGAACGCACCCAATCCACCCCATTGGACCCTAAACTCATGTTTTGGTGCGTTGCATAGTGTTTGGGTGCATTTGGGATCGTTTCATAACTGCATGAAACTCGGTGCAAAACGGGGTGAACTGGTGCAATTAATACAAAAGTTCATGCCATGAAGTCACAACGGGATTTTTCGCAACGAACACACCCAATCTACCTCATTGGACCCTAAACTCATGTTTCGGTGCGTTGTATGGTGTTTGGGTGCATTTGGGATCGTTTCGTAACTCCATGAAACTCGATACAAAACATGGTGAACTATTGCAATTAATGCAAAAGTTCGTGCCACGAAGTCACGTCGGGATTTTTCGCAACGAACACACCCAATCAACCACATTCGAACCCGAACTCATGTTTTAGTGCGTTGCATAGTGTATGGGTGCATTTGTTATGGTTCTGTAACTGCATGAAACTCGGTGTAAAACGGTGTGAACTGGTGCAATTAATGCAAAAGTTCGTGCCACGAAGTCACGTCCGGATTTTTCGCAACGAACGCACCCAATCCACCCCATTGGCCCATAAGCTCATGTTTCGATGCGTTGTATAGTGTTTGGGTGCATTTGGGATCGTTTCGTACCTCCATGAAACTCGATGCAAAATAGGGTGAACTGGTGCAATTAATGCAAAGTTCGTGCCACGAACTCACGTCGTGATTTTTTCGCAACGAACGCACCCAATTCACCCCATTGGACCCTAAACTCATGTTTTGGTAAGTTTCATAGTCTTTGGGTTCATCTGTTATTGTTTCGTAACTGCATGAAACTCTGTGCAAAATGGTGTGAACTGGTGCAATTAATGCAAAAGTTTGTGCCACGAAGTCACGTCCGGATTTTTCGCAACGAACGCACCCAATCCGCCCCATTGGACCCTAAACTCATATTTTGTAAGTTTCATAGTGTTTGGGTTCATCTGTTATCATTTCGTAACTGCATGAAATTCGGTGCAAAATGGTGGGAACTAGTGCAATTAATGCAAAAGTTCGTACCACGAAGTCACGTCCGGATTTTTCCCAATGAACGCACCCAATTCGCCCCATTGGATCATAAACTCATGTTTTGGTGCGTTGTATAGTGGTTGGGTGCATTTTGGATCATTTCGTAACTCCATGAAACTCGATGCAAAATAGGATGAACTGGTTCAATTAATGCAAAAGTTTGTGCCACGAAGTCACGTCGGGATTTTTCGCAATGAACGCACCCAATCCACCCTATTGGACCCTAAACTCATATTTTGGTAAGTTTCATAGTGTTTGGGTTCATCTGTTATCATTTCGTAACTGCATGAAACTCGGTGCAAAACGGTGTGAACTGGTGTAATTAATGCAAAAGTTCGTGCCACGAAGTGACGTCGGGATTTTTCGCAACGAACACACCCAATCCACCCCATCGGACCCTAAACTCATGTTTTGGTGCGTTGCATAGTGTTTGGGTGCATTTGGGATTGTTTCATGACTGCATGAAACTTGGTGCAAAACGGGGTGAACTAGTGCAATTAATACAAAAGTTCGTGCCATGAAGTCACATCGGGATTTTTCGCTACGAGCCCACCCAATCCGCCCTATTGGACCGTAAACTCTTATTTTGGTGCGTTGGATAGTGTTTGGGTGCATTTGGGATCGTTTCATAACTGCATCAAACTTGATGCAAAACAGGTTGAATGGTGCATTTAATGCAAAAGTTCGTGCCACGAAGTCACGTCGGGATTTTTCGCAACGAACGCACCCGATCCACCACATTGGACCGTAAACTCATGTTTTGGTGCATTGCATAGTTTTTGGTGCATTTGGGATTGTTTCGGGTGAACTAGTGCAGCTAATGCGAAAGCTCGTGCCATGAAGTCACATTGGGATTTTTCGCAACGAACGCACCCAATTCGCCCCATTGGACCCTAAACTCATGTTTCGGTGAGTTGTATAGTATTTGGGTGCATTTGGGATCGTTTTGTAACACCATGAAACTCGATGCAAAATAGGGTGAACTGGGGCAATTAATGCAAAAGTTCGTGCCACGAAGTCACGTCAGGATTTTTCGCAACGAATGCACCCAATCCACCCCATTGGACCCTAAACTCATGGTTTGGTAAGTTTCATAGTGTTTGGGTTCATCTGTTATCGTTTCGTAACTGCGTGAAACTCGGTGCAATACGGCGTGAACTGGTGCAATTAATGCAAAAGTTTGTGCCACGAAGTCACGTCCAGATTTTTCGCAACGATCTCACCCATTCCGCCCCATTGGACCCTAAACTCATGTTTTGGTAAGTTTCATAGTGTTTGGGTTCATCTGTTATCGTTTCGTAACTGCATGAAACTCGATGCAAAACGGTGTGAACTGGTGCAATTAATGCAAAAGTTCGTGCCACGAAGTCACGTCGGGATTTTTCGCAACGAACGCAAACCAATCCACCACTTTGGACCCCTAAACTCATGTTTTGGAGAGTTGCATAGTGCTTGGGAGCATTTGGGATCGTTTCGTGACAGCATGAAATCGGTGACAAACAGTGTGAACTGGTGCAATTAATGCAAAAGTACGTGCCACGAAGTCACGTCGGGATTTTTTGCAACAAACACACCCAATCCACTCCATTGGAGCCTAAACTTATGTTTTGGTGCGTTGCATAGTGTTTGGCTGCATTTGGGATCGTTTCGTAATCGCATGAAACTCGATGCAAAACTGGGTGAACTAGTGCAATTAATGCGAAAGCTCCTGCCATGAAGTCACGCCAGGATTTTTTCTACGAACGCACCCAATCCACCCCATTGGGCACTAAACTCATGTTTTGGTGCGTTGCATAGTGTTTGGGTGCATTTGGGATCGTTTCATTACTGCATGGAACTCAGTGCAAAACGGGGTGAATTGGTGCAATTAATACAAAAGTTCGTGCCACGAAGTCACGTCGGGATTTTTCGCAACGAACGCACCCAATCCACCACATTGGAGCCTGAACTCATGTTTTGGTAAGTTTCATACTGTTTGGGTTCATCTGTTATCGTTTCGTAACTGCATGAAACTCGGTGCAAAACTATGTGAACTGGTGCAATTAATGCAAAAGCTCTTGCCACGAAGCCACATCCGGATTTTTCATAACGAACGCACCCAATGCACCGCATTGGACCCTAAACTCATGTTTTGGTGCGTTGCATAGTGTTTGGCTGCATTCGGGATCGTTTTGTAACTGCATGAAACTTGGTGCAAAACAATGTGAACTGGTGCAATTAATGCAAAAATACGTGCCACGAAGTCACGTCGGGATTTTTCGCAACGAACGCACCAAATCCACCCCATTGGACCCTAAACTCATGTTTTGGTAAGTTTCATAGTGTTTGGGTTCACCGGTTATCGTTTCGTAACTGCATGAAACTCGGTTCAAAACAGTGTGAACTGGTGCAATTAATGCAAAAATACGTGCCACGAAGTCACGTCGGGATTTTTTCGCAACGAACGCACCCAATCCACCACATTGGACCCTAAACTCATGTTTTGGTGCGTTGCATAGTGTTTGGGAGCATTTGGGATCGTTTCGTAACTGCATGAAACTCGGTGCAAAATAGTGTGAACTGGTGCAATTAAGGCAAAAGTACATGCCATGAAGTCACGTCGGTATTTTTTGCAACAAATGCACCCAATCCACTCCATTGGATGCTAAACTCAAGTTTTGGTGCGTTGCATAGAGTTTCGGAACATTTGGGATCATTTCATAACTGCATGAAACTCGATGCAAAACAGGGTGAACTGGTGCAGCTAATGCGAAAGCTCGTGCCACGAAGTCACACCGGGATTTTTCTCTACGAACGCACCCAATCCACCCCATTGGACCCTAAACTCATGTTTTGGTGCGTTGCATAGTGTTTGGGTGCATTTGGGATCGTTTCATAACTGCATGAAACTCGGTGCAAAACGGGGTGAACTGGTGCAATTAATACAAAAGTTCATGCCATGAAGTCACAACGGGATTTTTCGCAATGAACACACCCAATCTACCTCATTGGACCCTAAACTCATGTTTCGGTGCGTTGTATGGTGTTTGGGTGCATTTGGGATCGTTTCGTAACTCCATGAAACTCGATACAAAACATGGTGAACTATTGCAATTAATGCAAAAGTTCGTGCCACGAAGTCGCGTCGGATTTTTCGCAACGAACACACCCAATCAACCACATTCGAACCCGAACTCATGTTTTAGTGCGTTGCATAGTGTATGGGTGCATTTGTTATGGTTCTGTAACTGCATGAAACTCGGTGTAAAACGGTGTGAACTGGTGCAATTAATGCAAAAGTTCGTGCCACGAAGTCACATCCGGATTTTTCGCAACGAACGCACCCAATCCGCCCCATTGGCCCATAAGCTCATGTTTCGATGCGTTGTATAGTGTTCGGGTGCATTTGGGATCGTTTCGTACCTCCATGAAACTCGATGCAGAATAGGGTGAACTGGTGCAATTAATGCAAAGTTCGTGCCACGAATTCACGTCGTGATTTTTTCGCAACGAACGCACCCAATTCACCCCATTGGACCCTAAACTCATGTTTTGGTAAGTTTCATAGTCTTTGGGTTCATCTGTTATTGTTTCGTAACTGCATGAAACTCTGTGCAAAATGGTGTGAACTGGTGCAATTAATGCAAAAGTTCGTGCCACGAGGTCACGTCCGGATTTTTCGCAACGAACGCACCCAATCCGCCCCATTGGACCCTAAACTCATATTTTGTAAGTTTCATAGTGTTTGGGTTCATCTGTTATCGTTTCGTAACTGCATGAAATTCGGTGCAAAATGGTGGGAACTAGTGCAATTAATGCTTTCGTACCACGAAGTCACGTCCGGATTTTTCCCAATGAACGCACCCAATTCGCCCCATTGGATCCTAAACTCATGTTTTGGTGCGTTGTATAGTGGTTGGTTGCATTTTGGATCATTTCGTAACTCCATGAAACTCGATGCAAAATAGGATGAACTGGTTCAATTAATGCAAAAGTTTGTGCCACGAAGTCACGTCGGGATTTTTCGCAATGAACGCACCCAGTCCACCCCATTGGACCCTAAACTCGTATTTTGGTAAGTTTCATAGTGTTTGGGTTCATCTGTTATCATTTCGTAACTGCATGAAACTCGGTGCAAAACGGTGTGAACTGGTGTAATTAATGCAAAAGTTCGTGCCACGAAGTGACGTCGGGATTTTTCGCAACGAACACACCCAATCCACCCCATCGGACCCTAAACTCATGTTTTGGTGCGTTGCATAGTGTTTGGGTGCATTTGGGATTGTTTCATGACTGCATGAAACTTGGTGCAAAACGGGGTGAACTGGTGCAATTAATACAAAAGTTCGTGCCATGAAGTCACATCGGGATTTTTCGCTACGAGCCCACCCAATCCGCCCTATTGGACCGTAAACTCTTGTTTTGGTGCGTTGCATAGTGTTTGGGTGCATTTGGGATCGTTTCATAACTGCATCAAACTCGATGCAAAACAGGTTGAATGGTGCATTTAATGCAAAAGTTCGTGCCACGAAGTCACGTCGGGATTTTTCGCAACGAACGCACCCGATCTACCACATTGGACCGTAAACTCATGTTTTGGTGCATTGCATAGTTTTTGGTGCATTTGGGATTGTTTCGGGTGAACTAGTGCAGCTAATGCGAAAGCTCGTGCCATGAAGTCACATTGGGATTTTTCGCAACGAACGCACCCAATTCGCCCCATTGGACCCTAAACTCATGTTCCGGTGTGTTGTATAGTATTTGGGTGCATTTGGGATCGTTTTGTAACACCATGAAACTCGATGCAAAATAGGGTGAACTGGGGCAATTAATGCAAAAGTTCGTGCCACGAAGTCACGTCAGGATTTTTCGCAACGAATGCACCCAATCCACCCCATTGGACCCTAAACTCATGGTTTGGTAAGTTTCATAGTGTTTGGGTTCATCTGTTATCGTTTCGTAACTGCGTGAAACTCGGTGCAATACGGTGTGAACTGGTGCAATTAATGCAAAAGTTTGTGCCACGAAGTCACGTCCGGATTTTTTTGCAACGAACGCACCCATTCCGCCCCATTGGACCCTAAACTCATGTTTTGGTAAGTTTCATAGTGTTTGGGTTCATCTGTTATCGTTTCGTAACTGCATGAAACTCGATGCAAAACGGTGTGAACTGGTGCAATTAATGCAAAAGTTTGTGCCACGAAGTCACGTCGCGATTTTTCGCAACGAACGCAAACCAATCCACCACATTGGACCCCTAAACTCATGTTTTGGAGAGTTGCATAGTGCTTGGGAGCATTTGGGATCGTTTCGTGACTGCATGAAATCGGTGCCAAACAGTGTGAACTGGTGCAATTAATGCAAAAGTACGTGCCACGAAGTCACGTCGGGATTTTTTGCAACAAACGCACCCAATCCACTCCATTGGAGCCTAAACTTATGTTTTGGTGCGTTGCATAGTGTTTGGCTGCATTTGGGATCGTTTCGTAATCGCATGAAACTCGATGCAAAACTGGGTGAACTAGTGCAATTAATGCGAAAGCTCGTGCCATGAAGTCACGCCAGGATTTTTTCTACGAACGCACCCAATCCACCCCATTGGGCACTAAACTCATGTTTTGGTGCGTTGCATAGTGTTTGGGTGCATTTGGGATCATTTCATTACTGCATGGAACTCAGTGCAAAACGGGGTGAACTGGTGCAATTAATACAAAAGTTCGTGCCACGAAGTCACGTCGGGATTTTTCGCAACGAACGCACCCAATCCACCACATTGGAGCCTGAACTCATGTTTAGGTAAGTTTCATAGTGTTTGGGTTCATCTGTTATCGTTTCGTAACTGCATGAAACTCGGTGCAAAACTGTGTGAACTGGTGCAATTAATGCAAAAGTTCTTGCGACGAAGCCACATCCGGATTTTTCATAACGAACGCACCCAATCCACCGCATTGGACCCTAAACTCATGTTTTGGTGCGTTGCATAGTGTTTGGCTGCATTCGGGATCATTTTGTAACTGCATGAAACTTGGTGCAAAACAATGTGAACTGGTGCAATTAATGCAAAAATACGTGCCACGAAGTCACGTCGGGATTTTTCGCAACGAACGCACCAAATCCACCCCATTGGACCCTAAACTCATGTTTTGGTAAGTTTCATAGTGTTTGGGTTCACTGGTTATCGTTTCGTAACTGCATGAAACTCGGTTCAAAACAGTGTGAACTGGTGCAATTAATGCAAAAATACGTGCCACGAAGTCACGTCGGGATTTTTTCGCAACGAACGCACCCAATCCACCACATTGGACCCTAAACTCATGTTTTGGTGCGTTGCATAGTGTTTGGGAGCATTTGGGATCGTTTCGTAACTGCATGAAACTCGGTGCAAAATAGTGTGAACTGGTGCAATTAAGGCAAAAGTACATGCCATGAAGTCACGTCGGTATTTTTTGCAACAAATGCACCCAATCCACTCCATTGGACGCTAAACTCAAGTTTTGGTGCGTTGCATAGAGTTTGGGAACATTTGGGATCATTTCATAACTGCATGAAACTCGATGCAAAACAGGGTGAACTGGTGCAGCTAATTCGAAAGCTCGTGCCACGAAGTCACACCGGGATTTTTCTCTACGAACGCACCCAATCCACCCCATTGGACCCTAAACTCATGTTTTGGTGCGTTGCATAGTGTTTGGGTGCATTTGGGATCGTTTCATAACTGCATGAAACTCGGTGCAAAACGGGGTGAACTGGTGCAATTAATACAAAAGTTCATGCCATGAAGTCACAAAGGGGATTTTTCGCAACGAACACACCCAATCTACCTCATTGGACCCTAAACTCATGTTTCGGTGCGTTGTATGGTGTTTGGGTGCATTTGGGATCGTTTCGTAACTCCATGAAACTCGATACAAAACATGGTGAACTATTGCAATTAATGCAAAAGTTCGTGCCACGAAGTCACGTCGGGATTTTTCGCAACGAACACACCCAATCAACCACATTCGAACCCGAACTCATGTTTTAGTGCGTTGCATAGTGTATGGGTGCATTTGTTATGGTTCTGTAACTGCATGAAACTCGGTGTAAAACGGTGTGAACTGGTGCAATTAATGCAAAAGTTCGTGCCACGAAGTCACGTCCGGATTTTTCGCAACGAACGCACCCAATCCACCCCATTGGCCCATAATCTCATGTTTCGATGCGTTGTATAGTGTTTGGGTGCATTTGGGATCGTTTCGTACCTCCATGAAACTCGATGCAAAATAGGGTGAACTGGTGCAATTAATGCAAAGTTCGTGCCACGAAGTCACGTCGCGATTTTTCGCAACGAACGCAAACCAATCCACCACATTGGACCCCTAAACTCATGTTTTGGAGAGTTGCATAGTGCTTGGGAGCATTTGGGATCGTTTCGTGACTGCAGGAAATCGGTGCCAAACAGTGTGAACTGGTGCAATTAATGCAAAAGTACGTGCCACGAAGTCACGTCGGGATTTTTTGCAACAAACGCACCCAATCCACTCCATTGGAGCCTAAACTTATGTTTTGGTGCGTTGCATAGTGTTTGGCTGCATTTGGGATCGTTTCGTAATCGCATGAAACTCGATGCAAAACTGGGTGAACTAGTGCAATTAATGCGAAAGCTCGTGCCATGAAGTCACGCCAGGATTTTTTCTACGAACGCACCCAATCCACCCCATTGGGCACTAAACTCATGTTTTGGTGCGTTGCATAGTGTTTGGGTGCATTTGGGATCATTTCATTACTGCATGGAACTCAGTGCAAAACGGGGTGAACTGGTGCAATTAATACAAAAGTTCGTGCCACGAAGTCACGTCGGGATTTTTCGCAACGAACGCACCCAATCCACCACATTGGAGCCTGAACTCATGTTTAGGTAAGTTTCATAGTGTTTGGGTTCATCTGTTATCGTTTCGTAACTGCATGAAACTCGGTGCAAAACTGTGTGAACTGGTGCAATTAATGCAAAAGTTCTTGCCACGAAGCCACATCCGGATTTTTCATAACGAACGCACCCAATCCACCGCATTGGACCCTAAACTCATGTTTTGGTGCGTTGCATAGTGTTTGGCTGCATTCGGGATCGTTTTGTAACTGCATGAAACTTGGTGCAAAACAATGTGAACTGGTGCAATTAATGCAAAAATACGTGCCACGAAGTCACGTCGGGATTTTTCGCAACGAACGCACCAAATCCACCCCATTGGACCCTAAACTCATGTTTTGGTAAGTTTCATAGTGTTTGGGTTCACTGGTTATCGTTTCGTAACTGCATGAAACTCGGTTCAAAACAGTGTGAACTGGTGCAATTAATGCAAAAATACGTGCCACGAAGTCACGTCGGGATTTTTTCGCAACGAACGCACCCAATCCACCACATTGGACCCTAAACTCATGTTTTGGTGCGTTGCATAGTGTTTGGGAGCATTTGGGATCGTTTCATAACTGCATGAAACTCGGTGCAAAATAGTGTGAACTGGTGCAATTAAGGCAAAAGTACATGCCATGAAGTCACGTCGGTATTTTTTGCAACAAATGCACCCAATCCACTCCATTGGACGCTAAACTCAAGTTTTGGTGCGTTGCATAGAGTTTGGGAACATTTGGGATCATTTCATAACTGCATGAAACTCGATGCAAAACAGGGTGAACTGGTGCAGCTAATGCGAAAGCTTGTGCCACGAAGTCACACCGGGATTTTTCTCTACGAACGCACCCAATCCACCCCATTGGACCCTAAACTCATGTTTTGGTGCGTTGCATAGTGTTTGGGTGCATTTGGGATCGTTTCATAACTGCATGAAACTCGGTGCAAAACGGGGTGAACTGGTGCAATTAATACAAAAGTTCATGCCATGAAGTCACAAAGGGGATTTTTCGCAACGAACACACCCAATCTACCTCATTGGACCCTAAACTCATATTTCGGTGCGTTGTATGGTGTTTGGGTGCATTTGGGATCGTTTCGTAACTCCATGAAACTCGATACAAAACATGGTGAACTATTGCAATTAATGCAAAAGTTCGTGCCACGAAGTCACGTCGGGATTTTTCGCAACGAACACACCCAATCAACCACATTCGAACCCGAACTCATGTTTTAGTGCGTTGCATAGTGTATGGGTGCATTTGTTATGGTTCTGTAACTGCATGAAACTCGGTGTAAAACGGTGTGAACTGGTGCAATTAATGCAAAAGTTCGTGCCACGAAGTCACGTCCGGATTTTTCGCAATGAACGCACCCAATCCACCCCATTGGCCCATAATCTCATGTTTCGATGCGTTGTATAGTGTTTGGGTGCATTTGGGATCGTTTCGTACCTCCATGAAACTCGATGCAAAATAGGGTGAACTGGTGCAATTAATGCAAAGTTCGTGCCACGAACTCACGTCGTGATTTTTTCGCAACGAACGCACCCAATTCACCCCATTGGACCCTAAACTCATGTTTTGGTAAGTTTCATAGTCTTTGGGTTCATCTGTTATTGTTTCGTAACTGCATGAAACTCTGTGCAAAATGGTGTGAACTGGTGCAATTAATGCAAAAGTTCGTGCCACGAAGTCACGTCCGGATTTTTCGCAACGAACGCACCCAATCCGCCCCATTGGACCCCAAACTCATATTTTGTAAGTTTCATAGTGTTTGGGTTCATCTGTTATCATTTCGTAACTGCATGAAATTCGGTGCAAAATGGTGGGAACTAGTGCAATTAATGCAAAAGTTCGTACCACGAAGTCACGTCCGGATTTTTCCCAATGAACGCACCCAATTCGCCCCACTGGATCCTAAACTCATGTTTTGGTGCGTTGTATAGTGGTTGGGTGCATTTTGGATCATTTCGTAACTCCATGAAACTCGATGCAAAATAGGATGAACTGGTTCAATTAATGCAAAAGTTTGTGCCACGAAGTCACGTCGGGATTTTTCGCAATGAACGCACCCAATCCACCCCATTGGACCCTAAACTCGTATTTTGGTAAGTTTCATAGTGTTTGGGTTCATCTGTTATCATTTCGTAACTGCATGAAACTCGGTGCAAAACGGTGTGAACTGGTGTAATTAATGCAAAAGTTCGTGCCACGAAGTGACGTCGGGATTTTTCGCAACGAACACACCCAATCCACCCCATCGGACCCTAAACTCATGTTTTGGTGCGTTGCATAGTGTTTGGGTGCATTTGGGATCGTTTCATGACTGCATGAAACTTGGTGCAAAACGGGGTGAACTGGTGCAATTAATACAAAAGTTCGTGCCATGAAGTCACATCGGGATTTTTCGCTACGAGCCCACCCAATCCGCCCTATTGGACCGTAAACTCTTGTTTTGGTGCGTTGCATAGTATTTGGGTGCATTTGGGATCGTTTCATAACTGCATCAAACTCGATGCAAAACTGGTTGAATGGTGCATTTAATGCAAAAGTTCGTGCCACGAAGTCACGTCGGGATTTTTCGCAACGAACGCACCCGATCCACCACATTGGACCGTAAACTCATGTTTTGGTGCATTGCATAGTTTTTGGTGCATTTGGGATTGTTTCGGGTGAACTAGTGCAGCTAATGCGAAAGCTCGTGCCATGAAGTCACATTGGGATTTTTCGCAACGAACGCACCCAATTCGCCCCATTGGACCCTAAACTCATGTTTCGGTGTGTTGTATAGTATTTGGGTGCATTTGGGATCGTTTTGTAACACCATGAAACTCGATGCAAAATAGGGTGAACTGGGGCAATTAATGCAAAAGTTCGTGCCACGAAGTCACGTCAGGATTTTTCGCAACGAATGCACCCAATCCACCCATTGGACCCTAAACTCATGGTTTGGTAAGTTTCATAGTGTTTGGGTTCATCTGTTATCGTTTCGTAACTGCGTGAAACTCGGTGCAATACGGTGTGAACTGGTGCAATTAATGCAAAAGTTTGTGCCACGAAGTCACGTCCGGATTTTTCGCAACGAACGCACCCATTCCACCCCATTGGACCTTAAACTCATGTTTTGGTAAGTTTCATAGTGTTTGGGTTCATCTGTTATCGTTTCGTAACTGCATGAAACTCGATGCAAAACGGTGTGAACTGGTGCAATTAATGCAAAAGTTTGTGCCACGAAGTCACGTCGCGATTTTTCGCAACGAACGCAAACTAATCCACCACATTGGACCCCTAAACTCATGTTTTGGAGAGTTGCATAGTGCTTGGGAGCATTTGGGATCGTTTCGTGACTGCATGAAATTGGTGCCAAACAGTGTGAACTGGTGCAATTAATGCAAAAGTACGTGCCACGAAGTCACGTCGGGATTTTTTGCAACAAACGCACCCAATCCACTCCATTGGAGCCTAAACTTATGTTTTGGTGCGTTGCATAGTGTTTGGCTGCATTTGGGATCGTTTCGTAATCGCATGAAACTCGATGCAAAACTGGGTGAACTAGTGCAATTAATGCGAAAGCTCGTGCCATGAAGTCACGCCAGGATTTTTTCTACGAACGCACCCAATCCACCCCATTGGGCACTAAACTCATGTTTTGGTGCGTTGCACAGTGTTTGGGTGCATTTGGGATCATTTCATTACTGCATGGAACTCAGTGCAAAACGGGGTGAACTGGTGCAATTAATACAAAAGTTCTTGCCACGAAGCCACATCCGGATTTTTCATAACGAACGCACCCAATCCACCCCATTGGACCCTAAACTCATGTTTTGGTGCGTTGCATAGTGTTTAGGTGCATTTGGGATCGTTTCATAACTGCATGAAACTCGGTGCAAAACGGGGTGAACTAGTGCAATTAATACAAAAGTTCATGCCATGAAGTCACAACGGGATTTTTCGCAACGAACACACCCAATCTACCTCATCGGACCCTAAACTCATGTTTCGGTGCGTTGTATGGTGTTTGGGTGCATTTGGGATCGTTTCGTAACTCCATGAAACTCGATACAAAACATGGTGAACTATTGCAATTAATGCAAAAGTTCGTGCCACGAAGTCACGTTGGGATTTTTTGCAACGAACACACCCAATCAACCACATTCGAACCCGAACTCATGTTTTAGTGCGTTGCATAGTGTATGGGTGCATTTGTTATGGTTCTGTAACTGCATGAAACTCGGTGTAAAATGGTGTGAACTGGTGCAATTAATGCAAAAGTTCGTGCCACGAAGTCACGTCCGGATTTTTCGCAACGAACGCACCCAATCCACCCCATTGGCCCATAAGCTCATGTTTCGATGCGTTGTATAGTGTTTGGGTGCATTTGGGATCGTTTCGTACCTCCATGAAACTCGATGCAAAATAGGGTGAACTGGTGCAATTAATGCAAAGTTCGTGCCACGAACTCACGTCGTGATTTTTTCGCAACGAACGCACCCAATTCACCCCATTGGACCCTAAACTCATGTTTTGGTAAGTTTCATAGTCTTTGGGTTCATCTGTTATTGTTTCGTAACTGCATGAAACTCTGTGCAAAATGGTGTGAACTGGTGCAATTAATGCAAAAGTTCGTGCCACGAAGTCACGTCCGGATTTTTCGCAACGAACGCACCCAATCCGCCCCATTGGACCCCAAACTCATATTTTGTAAGTTTCATAGTGTTTGGGTTCATCTGTTATCATTTCGTAACTGCATGAAATTCGGTGCAAAATGGTGGGAACTAGTGCAATTAATGCAAAAGTTCGTACCACGAAGTCACGTCCGGATTTTTCCCAATGAACGCACCCAATTCGCCCCACTGGATCCTAAACTCATGTTTTGGTGCGTTGTATAGTGGTTGGGTGCATTTTGGATCATTTCGTAACTCCATGAAACTCGATGCAAAATAGGATGAACTGGTTCAATTAATGCAAAAGTTTGTGCCACGAAGTCACGTCGGGATTTTTCGCAATGAACGCACCCAATCCACCCCATTGGACCCTAAACTCGTATTTTGGTAAGTTTCATAGTGTTTGGGTTCATCTGTTATCATTTCGTAACTGCATGAAACTCGGTGCAAAACGGTGTGAACTGGTGTAATTAATGCAAAAGTTCGTGCCACGAAGTGACGTCGGGATTTTTCGCAACGAACACACCCAATCCACCCCATCGGACCCTAAACTCATGTTTTGGTGCGTTGCATAGTGTTTGGGTGCATTTGGGATCGTTTCATGACTGCATGAAACTTGGTGCAAAACGGGGTGAACTGGTGCAATTAATACAAAAGTTCGTGCCATGAAGTCACATCGGGATTTTTCGCTACGAGCCCACCCAATCCGCCCTATTGGACCGTAAACTCTTGTTTTGGTGCGTTGCATAGTATTTGGGTGCATTTGGGATCGTTTCATAACTGCATCAAACTCGATGCAAAACTGGTTGAATGGTGCATTTAATGCAAAAGTTCGTGCCACGAAGTCACGTCGGGATTTTTCGCAACGAACGCACCCGATCCACCACATTGGACCGTAAACTCATGTTTTGGTGCATTGCATAGTTTTTGGTGCATTTGGGATTGTTTCGGGTGAACTAGTGCAGCTAATGCGAAAGCTCGTGCCATGAAGTCACATTGGGATTTTTCGCAACGAACGCACCCAATTCGCCCCATTGGACCCTAAACTCATGTTTCGGTGTGTTGTATAGTATTTGGGTGCATTTGGGATCGTTTTGTAACACCATGAAACTCGATGCAAAATAGGGTGAACTGGGGCAATTAATGCAAAAGTTCGTGCCACGAAGTCACGTCAGGATTTTTCGCAACGAATGCACCCAATCCACCCATTGGACCCTAAACTCATGGTTTGGTAAGTTTCATAGTGTTTGGGTTCATCTGTTATCGTTTCGTAACTGCGTGAAACTCGGTGCAATACGGTGTGAACTGGTGCAATTAATGCAAAAGTTTGTGCCACGAAGTCACGTCCGGATTTTTCGCAACGAACGCACCCATTCCACCCCATTGGACCTTAAACTCATGTTTTGGTAAGTTTCATAGTGTTTGGGTTCATCTGTTATCGTTTCGTAACTGCATGAAACTCGATGCAAAACGGTGTGAACTGGTGCAATTAATGCAAAAGTTTGTGCCACGAAGTCACGTCGCGATTTTTCGCAACGAACGCAAACTAATCCACCACATTGGACCCCTAAACTCATGTTTTGGAGAGTTGCATAGTGCTTGGGAGCATTTGGGATCGTTTCGTGACTGCATGAAATTGGTGCCAAACAGTGTGAACTGGTGCAATTAATGCAAAAGTACGTGCCACGAAGTCACGTCGGGATTTTTTGCAACAAACGCACCCAATCCACTCCATTGGAGCCTAAACTTATGTTTTGGTGCGTTGCATAGTGTTTGGCTGCATTTGGGATCGTTTCGTAATCGCATGAAACTCGATGCAAAACTGGGTGAACTAGTGCAATTAATGCGAAAGCTCGTGCCATGAAGTCACGCCAGGATTTTTTCTACGAACGCACCCAATCCACCCCATTGGGCACTAAACTCATGTTTTGGTGCGTTGCACAGTGTTTGGGTGCATTTGGGATCATTTCATTACTGCATGGAACTCAGTGCAAAACGGGGTGAACTGGTGCAATTAATACAAAAGTTCTTGCCACGAAGCCACATCCGGATTTTTCATAACGAACGCACCCAATCCACCCCATTGGACCCTAAACTCATGTTTTGGTGCGTTGCATAGTGTTTAGGTGCATTTGGGATCGTTTCATAACTGCATGAAACTCGGTGCAAAACGGGGTGAACTAGTGCAATTAATACAAAAGTTCATGCCATGAAGTCACAACGGGATTTTTCGCAACGAACACACCCAATCTACCTCATCGGACCCTAAACTCATGTTTCGGTGCGTTGTATGGTGTTTGGGTGCATTTGGGATCGTTTCGTAACTCCATGAAACTCGATACAAAACATGGTGAACTATTGCAATTAATGCAAAAGTTCGTGCCACGAAGTCACGTTGGGATTTTTTGCAACGAACACACCCAATCAACCACATTCGAACCGGAACTCATGTTTTAGTGCGTTGCATAGTGTATGGGTGCATTTGTTATGGTTCTCTAACTGCATGAAACTCGGTGTAAAACGGTGTGAACTGGTGCAATTAATGCAAAAGTTCGTGCCACGAAGTCACGTCCGGATTTTTCGCAACGAACGCACCCAATCCACCCCATTGGCCCATAAGCTCATGTTTCGATGCGTTGTATAGTGTTTGGGTGCATTTGGGATCGTTTCGTACCTCCATGAAACTCGATGCAAAATAGGGTGAACTGGTGCAATTAATGCAAAGTTCGTGCCACGAACTCACGTCGTGATTTTTTCGCAACGAACGCACCCAATTCACCCCATTGGACCCTAAACTCATGTTTTGATAAGTTTCATAGTCTTTGGGTTCATCTGTTATTGTTTCGTTACTGCTTGAAACTCTGTGCAAAATGGTGTGAACTGGTGCAATTAATGCAAAAGTTCGTGCCACGAAGTCACGTCCGGATTTTTCGCAACGAACGCACCCAATCCGCCCCATTGGACCCTAAACTCATATTTTGTAAGTTTCATAGTGTTTGGGTTCATCTGTTATCATTTTGTAACTGCATGAAATTCGGTGCAAAATGGTGGGAACTAGTGCAATTAATGCAAAAGTTCGTACCACGAAGTCACGTCCGGATTTTTCCCAATGAACGCACCCAATTCGCCCCATTGGATCATAAACTCATGTTTTGGTGCGTTGTATAGTGGTTGGGTGCATTTTGGATCATTTCGTAACTCCATGAAACTCGATGCAAAATAGGATGAACTGGTTCAATTAATGCAAAAGTTTGTGCCACGAAGTCACGTCGGGATTTTTCGCAATGAACGCACCCAATCCACCCCATTGGACCCTAAACTCCTATTTTGGTAAGTTTCATAGTGTTTGGGTTCATCTGTTATCATTTCGTAACTGCATGAAACTCGGTGCAAAACGGTGTGAACTGGTGTAATTAATCCAAAAGTTCGTGCCACGAAGTGACATCGGGATTTTTCGCAACGAACACACACAATCCACCCCATCGGACCCTAAACTCATGTTTTGGTGCGTTGCATAGTGTTTGGGTGCATTTGGGATCGTTTCATGACTGGATGAAACTTGGTGCAAAACGGGGTGAACTGGTGCAATTAATACAAAAGTTCGTGCCATGAAGTCACATCGGGATTTTTCGCTACGAGCCCACCCAATCCACCCTATTGGACCGTAAACTCATGTTTTGGTGCGTTGCATAGTGTTTGGGTGCATTTGGGATCGTTTCATAACTGCATCAAACTCGATGCAAAACAGGTTGAATGGTGCATTTAATGCAAAAGTTCGTGCCACGAAGTCACGTCGGGATTTTTCGCAACGAACGCACCCGATCCACCACATTGGACCGTAAACTCATGTTTTGGTGCATTGCATAGTTTTTGGTGCATTTGGGATCGTTTCGGGTGAACTAGTGCAGCTAATGCGAAAGCTCGTGCCATGAAGTCACATTGGGATTTTTCGCAATGAACGCACCCAATTCGCCCCATTGGACCCTAAACTCATGTTTCGGTGTGTTGTATAGTATTTGGGTGCATTTGGGATCGTTTTGTAACACCATGAAACTCGATGCAAAATAGGGTGAACTGGGGCAATTAATGCAAAAGTTCGTGCCATGAAGTCACGTCAGGATTTTTCGCAACGAATGCACCCAATCCACCCCATTGGACACTAAACTCATGGTTTGGTAAGTTTCATAGTGTTTGGGTTCATCTGTTATCGTTTCGTAACTGCGTGAAACTCGGTGCAATACGGTGTGAACTGGTGCAATTAATGCAAAAGTTTGTGCCACGAAGTCACGTCCGGATTTTTCGCAACGAACGCAACCATTCCGCCCCATTGGACCCTAAACTCATGTTTTGGAAAGTTTCATAGTGTTTGGGTTCATCTGTTATCGTTTCGTAACTGCATGAAACTCGATGCAAAACGGTGTGAACTGGTGCAATTAATGCAAAAGTTCGTGCCACGAAGTCACGTCGGGATTTTTCGCAACGAACGCAAACCAATCCTCCACATTGGACCCCTAAACTCATGTTTTGGAGCGTTGCATAGTGTTTGGGAGCATTTGGGATCGTTTCGTGACTGCATGAAATCGGTGCCAAACAGTGTGAACTGGTGCAATTAATGCAAAATTACGTGCCACGAAGTCACGTCGGGATTTTTTGCAACAAACGCACCCAATCCAGGACCCTAAACTCATGTTTAGGTAAGTTTCATAGTGTATGGGTTCATCTTTTATTGTTTCGTAACTGCATGAAACTCGGTGCAAAACGGTGTGAACTGGTGCGATTAATGCAAAAGTTTGTGCCACGAAGTCACATCGGGATTTTTCGCAACGAACGCACCCAATCCAGCACATTGGTCCCTAGACTCATGTTTTGGTAAGTTTCATAGTGTTTGGGTTCATCTGTAATCATTTCGTAACTGCATGAAACTCGGTTCAAAACGGTGTGAACTGGTGTAATTAATGCAAAAGTACGTGCCACGAAGTCACATCGGGATTTTTTGCAACAAACGCACGCAATCCACTCCATTGGAGCCCAAACTCATGTTTTGGTGCATTTCATAGTGTTTGGCTGCATTTGGGATCATTTCGTAATCGCATAAACTCGATGCAAAATTGGGTGAACTAGTGCAATTAATGTGAAAGCTCGTGCCATGAAGTCACGCCAGGATTTTTCTCTACGAACGCACCCAATCCACCCCATTGGGCACTAAACTCATGTTTCGGTGCGTTGCATAGTGTTTGGGTGCATTTGGGATCGTTTCATTACTGCATGAAACTCAGTGCAAAACGGGGTGAACTATTGCAATTAATACAAAAGTTCGTGCCGTGAAGTCGCATCGGGATTTTTCGCAACGAACACACCCAATCCGCTCCATTGGACCCTAAACTCATGTTTTGGTGCGTTGTATAGTGTTTGGGTGCATTTGGGATCATTTCGTAACTGCATGAAACTCGATGCAAAATAGGGTGAACTGGTGCAATTAATGCAAAAGTTCGTGCCACGAAGTCACGTCGGGATTTTTCGTAATAAACGCACCCAATCCACCCCATTGGACCCTAAACTCATATTTTGGTAAGTTTCATAGTGTTTGGGTTCATCTTTTATCATTTCGTAACTGCATGAAACTCGGTACAAAACGGTGTGAACTGGTGCAATTAATGTAAAAGTTCGTGCCAGGAAGTGATGTCGGGATTTTTCGCAACGAACACACCCAATCCACCACATTGGACCATAAACTCATGTTTTGGTGCGTTGCATAGTGTTTGGTGCATTTGGGATCGTTTCTTAACTGCATGAAACTCGGTGCAAAACAGTGTGAACTGGTGCAATTAATGCAAAAATACGTGCCACGAAGTCATGTCGGGATTTTTTGCAACGGACGCACCCAATCCACCCCATTGGACCCTAAACTCATGTTTTGGTAAGTTTCATAGTTTTGGGTTCATCTGTTATCATTTCGTAACTGCATGAAACTCGGTTCAAAACGGTATGACCTGGTGCATTTAATGCAAAAGTACATGCCACGAAGTCACGTCGGGATTTTTTTTATAAAACTCACGCAATCCACTCCATTGGAGCCTAAAATCATGTTTTGGTTCGTTGCATAGTGTTTGGGTGCATTTGGGATCGTTTCGTAACCGCATGAAACTCGATGCAAAACAGGGTGAACTAGTGCAGCTAATGCGAAAGCTCGTGCACGAAGTCACACCGGTATTTTTCTATACGAACGCACCTAATCCACCCCATTGGACCCTAAACTCATGTTTTGGTGCGTTGCATAGTGTTTGTGAGCATTTGGGATCGTTTCATTACAGCATTAAACTCGGTGCAAAACGGGGTGAACTGGTGCAATTAATACAAAAGTTCGTGCCATGAAGTCACATCGCGATTTTTCGCAACGAACGCACCCAATCCGCCCCATTGGACCCTAAACTCATGTTTCGGTGCGTTGTATAGAGTTTGGGTGCATTTGGGATCGTTTTGAAACTAGATGAAACTCGATGCAAAATAGGGTGAACTGGTGCAATTAATGCAAAAGTTCATGCCACGAAGTCAAGTCAGGATTTTTCGCAACGAAAATAGGGTGAACTGGTGCAATTAATGCAAAAGTTCTTGCCACGAAGTTACGTCAGGATTTTTCGCAACGAACGCACCCAATCCACCCCACCGGACCCTAAACTCATGTTTTGGTGCGTTGCATAGTGTTTGGGTGCATTTGGGATCGTTTCATGACTGCATGAAACTTGGTGCAAAACGGGGTGAACTGGTGCAATTAATACAAAAGTTCGTGCCATGAAGTCACATCGGGATTTTTCGCTACGAGCCCACCCAATCCACCCTATTGGACCGTAAACTCATGTTTTGGTGCGTTGCATAGTGTTTGGGTGCATTTGGGATCGTTTCATAACTGCATCAAACTCGATGCAAAACAGGTTGAATGGTGCATTTAATGCAAAAGTTCGTGCCACGAAGTCACGTCGGGATTTTTCGCAACGAACGCACCCGATCCACCACATTGGACCGTAAACTCATGTTTTGGTGCATTGCATAGTTTTTGGTGCATTTGGGATCGTTTCGGGTGAACTAGTGCAGCTAATGCGAAAGCTCGTGCCATGAAGTCACATTGGGATTTTTCGCAATGAACGCACCCAATTCGCCCCATTGGACCCTAAACTCATGTTTCGGTGTGTTGTATAGTATTTGGGTGCATTTGGGATCGTTTTGTAACACCATGAAACTCGATGCAAAATAGGGTGAACTGGGGCAATTAATGCAAAAGTTCGTGCCATGAAGTCACGTCAGGATTTTTCGCAACGAATGCACCCAATCCACCCCATTGGACCCTAAACTCATGGTTTGGTAAGTTTCATAGTGTTTGGGTTCATCTGTTATCGTTTCGTAACTGCGTGAAACTCGGTGCAATACGGTGTGAACTGGTGCAATTAATGCAAAAGTTTGTGCCACGAAGTCACGTCCGGATTTTTCGCAACGAACGCAACCATTCCGCCCCATTGGACCCTAAACTCATGTTTTGGAAAGTTTCATAGTGTTTGGGTTCATCTGTTATCGTTTCGTAACTGCATGAAACTCGATGCAAAACGGTGTGAACTGGTGCAATTAATGCAAAAGTTCGTGCCACGAAGTCACGTCGGGATTTTTCGCAACGAACGCAAACCAATCCTCCACATTGGACCCCTAAACTCATGTTTTGGAGCGTTGCATAGTGTTTGGGAGCATTTGGGATCGTTTCGTGACTGCATGAAATCGGTGCCAAACAGTGTGAACTGGTGCAATTAATGCAAAAGTACGTGCCACGAAGTCACGTCGGGATTTTTTGCAACAAACGCACCCAATCCAGGACCCTAAACTCATGTTTAGGTAAGTTTCATAGTGTATGGGTTCATCTTTTATTGTTTCGTAACTGCATGAAACTCGGTGCAAAACGGTGTGAACTGGTGCAATTAATGTAAAAGTTTGTGCCACGAAGTCACATCGGGATTTTTCGCAACGAACGCACCCAATCCAGCACATTGGTCCCTAGACTCATGTTTTGGTAAGTTTCATAGTGTTTGGGTTCATCTGTAATCATTTCGTAACTGCATGAAACTCGGTTCAAAACGGTGTGAACTGGTGTAATTAATGCAAAAGTACGTGCCACGAAGTCACGTCGGGATTTTTTGCAACAAACGCACGCAATCCACTCCATTGGAGCCCAAACTCATGTTTTGGTGTGTTTCATAGTGTTTGGCTGTATTTGGGATCATTTCGTAATCGCATAAACTCGATGCAAAATTGGGTGAACTAGTGCAATTAATGTGAAAGCTCGTGCCATGAAGTCACGCCAGGATTTTTCTCTACGAACGCACCCAATCCACCCCATTGGGCACTAAACTCATGTTTCGGTGCGTTGCATAGTGTTTGGGTGCATTTGGGATCGTTTCATTACTGCATGAAACTCAGTGCAAAACGGGGTGAACTATTGCAATTAATACAAAAGTTCGTGCCGTGAAGTCGCATCGGGATTTTTCGCAACGAACACACCCAATCCGCTCCATTGGACCCTAAACTCATGTTTTGGTGCGTTGTATAGTGTTTGGGTGCATTTGGGATCATTTCGTAACTGCATGAAACTCGATGCAAAATAGGGTGAACTGGTGCAATTAATGCAAAAGTTCGTGCCACGAAGTCACGTCGGGATTTTTCGTAATAAACGCACCCAATCCACCCCATTGGACCCTAAACTCATATTTTGGTAAGTTTCATAGTGTTTGGGTTCATCTTTTATCATTTCGTAACTGCATGAAACTCGGTACAAAACGGTGTGAACTGGTGCAATTAATGTAAAAGTTCGTGCCACGAAGTGATGTCGGGATTTTTCGCAACGAACACACCCAATCCACGACATTGGACCATAAACTCATGTTTTGGTGCGTTGCATAGTGTTTGGTGCATTTGGGATCGTTTCTTAACTGCATGAAACTCGGTGCAAAACAGTGTGAACTGGTGCAATTAATGCAAAAATACGTGCCACGAAGTCATGTCGGGATTTTTTGCAACGGACGCACCCAATCCACCCCATTGGACCCTAAACTCATGTTTTGGTAAGTTTCATAGTTTTGGGTTCATCTGTTATCATTTCGTAACTGCATGAAACTCGGTTCAAAACGGTATGACCTGGTGCATTTAATGCAAAAGTACATGCCACGAAGTCACGTCGGGATTTTTTTTATAAAACTCACGCAATCCACTCCATTGGAGCCTAAAATCATGTTTTGGTGCGTTGCATAGTGTTTGGGTGCATTTGGGATCGTTTCGTAACCGCATGAAACTCGATGCAAAACAGGGTGAACTAGTGCAGCTAATGCGAAAGCTCGTGCACGAAGTCACACCGGTATTTTTCTCTACGAACGCACCTAATCCACCCCATTGGACCCTAAACTCATGTTTTGGTGCGTTGCATAGTGTTTGGGTGCATTTGGGATCGTTTCATTACAGCATTAAACTCGGTGCAAAACGGGGTGAACTGGTGCAATTAATACAAAAGTTCGTGCCATGAAGTCACATCGCGATTTTTCGCAACGAACGCACCCAATCCGCCCCATTGGACCCTAAACTCATGTTTCGGTGCGTTGTATAGAGTTTGGGTGCATTTGGGATCGTTTTGTAACTAGATGAAACTCGATGCAAAATAGGGTGAACTGGTGCAATTAATGCAAAAGTTCATGCCACGAAGTCAAGTCAGGATTTTTCGCAACGAAAATAGGGTGAACTGGTGCAATTAATGCAAAAGTTCTTGCCACGAAGTTACGTCAGGATTTTTCGCAACGAACGCACCCAATCCACCCCATTGGACCCTAAACTCATGTTTTGGTAAGTTTCATAGTGTTTGGGTTCAGCTGTTATCGTTTCGTAACTGCATGAAACTCGGTGCAAAACGGTGTGAACTGGTGCAATTAATGCAAAAGTTCGTGGCACGAAGCCACATCCGGATTTTTCGCAACGAACGCACCCAATCCACCCCATTGGACCCTAAACTCATCTTTTGGTGCGTTGCATAGTGTTTGGGTGAATTTGGGATTGTTTTGTAACTGCATGAAACTCGGTGCAAAACAGTGTGAACTAGTGCAATTAATGCATAAATACGTGCCACGAAGTCACGTCGGGATTTTTCGCAACGAACGCACCCAATCCACCCCATTGGACCCTAAACTCAAGTTTTGGTAAGTTTCATAGTGTTTGGGTTCATCTGTTTTGGTTTCGTAACTGCATGAAACTCGGTGCAAAACGGTGTGAACTGGTGCAATTAATGCAAAAGTTTGTGCCACGAAGTCACGTCGGGATTTTTCGCAACGAACGCACCCAATCCAGCACATTGGACCCTAAACTCATGTTTTGGTAAGTTTCATAGTGTTTGGGTTCATCTGTTATCGTTTCGTAACTGCATGAAACTCGGTGCAAAATGGTGTGAACTGGTGCAATTAATGCAAAAGTTCGTGGCACGAAGCCACGTCCGGATTTTTCACAACGAACGCACCCAATCCACCCCATTGGACCCTAAACTCATGTTTTGGAGAGTTGCATAGTGTTTGGGTGCATTTGGGATCGTTTTGTAACTGCATGAAACTCGGTGCAAAACAGTGTGAACTGGTGCAATTAATGCATAAATACGTGCCACGAAGTCACGTCGTGATTTTTCGCAACAAACGCACCCAATCCAGGACCCTAAACTCATGTTTAGGTAAGTTTCATAGTGTATGGGTTCATCTTTTATTGTTTCGTAACTGCATGAAACTCGGTGCAAAACGGTGTGAACTGGTGCAATTAATGCGAAAGTTTGTGCCACGAAGTCACGTCGGGATTTTTCGCAACGAACGCACCCAATCCACCACATTGGACTATAAACTCATGTTTTGATGCGTTGCATAGTGTTTGGGTGCATTTGGGATCGTTTCTTAACTGCATGAAACTCGGTGCAAAACAGTGTGAAGTGGTGCAATTAATGCAAAAATAAGTGCCACGAAGTCATGTCGGGATTTTTCGCAACAAACACACCCAATCCACCCCATTGGACCCTAAACTCATGTTTTGATAAGTTTCATAGTGTTTGGGTTCATCTGTTATCATTTCATAACTGCATGAAACTCGGTTCAAAACGGTATGACCTGGTGCATTTAATGCAAAAGTACATGCCACGAAGTCACGTCGGGATTTTTTTATAAAACTCACGCAATCCACTCCATTGGAGCCTAAAGTCATGTTTTGGTGCGTTGCATAGTGTTTGGGTGCATTTGGGATCATTTCGTAACCGCATGAAACTCGATGCAAAACAGGGTGAACTAGTGCAGCTAATGCGAAAGCTCGTGCACGAAGTCACACCGGGATTTTTCTCTACGAACGCACCTAATCCACCCCATTGGACCCTAAACTCATGTTTTGGTGCGTTGCATAGTGTTTGGGTGCATTTGGGATCGTTTCATTACAACATTAAACTCGGTGCAAAACGGGGTGAACTGGTGCAATTAATACAAAAGTTCGTGCCATGAAGTCACATCGGGATTTTTCGCAACGAACGCACCCAATCCGCCCCATTGGACCCTAAACTCATGTTTCGGTGCGTTGTATAGAGTTTGGGTGCATTTGGGATCGTTTTGTAACTAGATGAAACTCGATGCAAAATAGGGTGAACTGGTGCAATTAATGCAAAAGTTCGTGCCACGAAGCCATGTCAGGATTTTTCGCAACGAAAATAGGGTGAACTGGTGCAATTAATGCAAAAGTTCTTGCCACGAAGTTACGTCAGGATTTTTCGCAACGAACGCACCCAATCCACCCCATTGGACCCTAAACTCATGTTTTGGTAAGTTTCATAGTGTTTGGGTTCAACTGTTATCGTTTCGTAACTGCATGAAACTCGGTGCAAAACGGTGTGAACTGGTGCAATTAATGCAAAAGTTCGTGGCACGAAGCCACATCCGGATTTTTCGCAACGAACGCACCCAATCCACCCCATTGGACCCTAAACTCATCTTTTGGTGCGTTGCATAGTGTTTGGGTGAATTTGGGATCGTTTTGTAACTGCATGAAACTCGGTGCAAAACAGTGTGAACTGGTGCACTTAATGCATAAATACGTGCCACGAAGTCACGTCGGGATTTTTCGCAACGAACGCACCCAATCCACCCCATTGGACCCTAAACTCAAGTTTTGGTAAGTTTCACAGTGTTTGGGTTCATCTGTTTTGGTTTCGTAACTACATGAAACTCGGTGCAAAACGGTGTGAACTGGTGCAATTAATGCAAAAGTTTGTGCCACGAAGTCACGTCGGGATTTTTCGCAACGAACGCACCCAATCCAGCACATTGGACCCTAAACTCATGTTTTGGTAAGTTTCATAGTGTTTGGGTTCATCTGTTATTGTTTCGTAACTGCATGAAACTCGGTGCAAAATGGTGTGAACTGGTGCAATTAATGCAAAAGTTCGTGGCACGAAGCCATGTCCGGATTTTTCACAACGAACGCACCCAATCCACCCCATTGGACCCTAAACTCATGTTTTGGTGCGTTGCATAGTGTTGGGTGCATTTGGGATCGTTTTGTAACTGCATCAAACTCGGTGCAAAACAGTGTGAACTGGTGCAATTAATGCATAAATACGTGCCACGAAGTCATGTCGTGATTTTTCGCAACAAACGCACCCAATCCAGGACCCTAAACTCATGTTTAGGTAAGTTTCATAGTGTATGGGTTCATCTTTTATTGTTTCGTAACTGCATGAAACTCGGTGCAAAACGGTGTGAACTGGTGCAATTAATGCGAAAGTTTGTGCCACGAAGTCACGTCGGGATTTTTCGCAACGAACGCACCCAATCCACCACATTGGACTATAAACTCATGTTTTGATGCGTTGCATAGTGTTTGGGTGCATTTGGGATCGTTTCTTAACACTGCATGAAACTCGGTGCAAAAACAGTGTGAAAGTGGTGCAATTAATGCAAAAATAAGTGCCACGAAGTCATGTGTCGGGATTTTCGCAACAAACACACCCAATCCACCCCAGTGGACCCTAAACTGCATGTTTTGATAAGTGGCTCATAGTGTTTGTGGGTTCAATCTGTTATCATTTCAATAACTGCATGAAACTCGGTTCAAAACGGTATGAACTGGTGCATTTAATGCAAAAGTACATGCCACGAAGTCACGTCGGGATTTTTTTATAAAACTCACGCAATCCACGTTCCATTGGGAGCCTAAAGTCAATGTTTGGGTGGCGTTGCATAGTGTTTGGGGTGGCATTTGGGATCATTTCGTAACGCTTAAACTCGATGCCAAACAGGGTGAACTAGTGCTCTATGCGAAGCTCGTGCACGAAGTCACACCGGATGTTTTCTGGCACCAATCCACCCATTGACCCTAAATCATGTTTTGGTGGTATAGTTTGTGTGCATTTGGGATCATTTCTACGCATGAAACTCGATGCAAAACGGGTGAACTGTGCAATTAATGCAAAAGTTCGTGCCATGAAGTCACATCGGATTTTTCGCAACGAACGCACCCAATCCACCCCATTGGACTAAACTCATGTTTTGGTGCGTTGTATAGTGTTTGGGTGCATTTGGGATCGTTTTAACTGCATGAAACTCGATGCAAAATAGGGAACTGGTGCAATTAATGCAAAAGTTCGTGCCACGAAGCCGTCGGATTTTTCGCAACGAACCCATCCCCATTGGACCCTAAACTCATGTTTCGGTGCGTTGTATAGAGTTTGGGTGCATTTGGGATCGTTTTGTAACTAGATGAAACTCGATGCAAAATAGGGTGAACTGTGCAATTAATGCAAAAGTTCGTGCCACGAAGCCATGTCAGGATTTTTCGCAACGAAAATAGGGTGAACGGTTGCAATTAATGCAAAGTTCTTGCCACGAAGTTCGTCAGGATTTTTCGCAACGAACGCACCCAATCCACCCCATTGGACCCTAAACTCATGTTTTGGTAAGTTTCATAGTGTTTGGGTTCAACTGTTATCGTTTCGTAACTGCATGAAACTCGGTGCAAAACGGTGTGAACTGGTGCAATTAATGCAAAAGTTCGTGGCACGAAGCCACATCCGGATTTTTCGCAACGAACGCACCCAATCCACCCCATTGGACCCTAAACTCATCTTTTGGTGCGTTGCATAGTGTTTGGGTGAATTTGGGATCGTTTTGTAACTGCATGAAACTCGGTGCAAAACAGTGTGAACTGGTGCACTTAATGCATAAATACGTGCCACGAAGTCACGTCGGGATTTTTCGCAACGAACGCACCCAATCCACCCCATTGGACCCTAAACTCAAGTTTTGGTAAGTTTCACAGTGTTTGGGTTCATCTGTTTTGGTTTCGTAACTACATGAAACTCGGTGCAAAACGGTGTGAACTGGTGCAATTAATGCAAAAGTTTGTGCCACGAAGTCACGTCGGGATTTTTCGCAACGAACGCACCCAATCCAGCACATTGGACCCTAAACTCATGTTTTGGTAAGTTTCATAGTGTTTGGGTTCATCTGTTATTGTTTCGTAACTGCATGAAACTCGGTGCAAAATGGTGTGAACTGGTGCAATTAATGCAAAAGTTCGTGGCACGAAGCCATGTCCGGATTTTTCACAACGAACGCACCCAATCCATCCCATTGGACCCTAAACTCATGTTTTGGTGCGTTGCATAGTGTTTGGGTGCATTTGGGATCGTTTTGTAACTGCATCAAACTCGGTGCAAAACAGTGTGAACTGGTGCAATTAATGCATAAATACGTGCCACGAAGTCATGTCGTGATTTTTCGCAACAAACGCACCCAATCCAGGACCCTAAACTCATGTTTAGGTAAGTTTCATAGTGTATGGGTTCATCTTTTATTGTTTCGTAACTGCATGAAACTCGGTGCAAAACGGTGTGAACTGGTGCAATTAATGCAAAAGTTTGTGCCACGAAGTCACGTCGGGATTTTTCGCAACGAACGCACCCAATCCAGCACATTGGTCCCTAGACTCATGTTTTGGTAAGTTTCATAGTGTTTGGGTTCATCTGTAATCATTTCGTAACTGCATGAAACTCGGTTCAAAACGGTGTGAACTGGTGCAATTAATGCAAAAGTACGTGCCACGAAGTCACGTCGGGATTTTATGCAACAAACGCACGCAATCCACTCCATTGGAGCCTAAACTCATGTTTTGGTGTGTTTCATAGTGTTTGGCTGCATTTGGGATCGTTTCGTAATCGCATGAAACTCGATGCAAAATTGGGTGAACTAGTGCAATTAATGTGAAAGCTCGTGCCATGAAGTCACGCCAGGATTTTTCTCTACGAACGCACCCAATCCACCCCATTGGGCACTAAACTCATGTTTCGGTGCGTTGCATAGTGTTTGGGTGCATTTGGGATCGTTTCATTACTGCATGAAACTCAGTGCAAAACGGGGTGAACTATTGCAATTAATACAAAAGTTCGTGCCGTGAAGTCGCATCGTGATTTTTCGCAACGAACACACCCAATCCGCTCCATTGGACCCTAAACTCATGTTTTGGTGCGTTGTATAGTGTTTGGGTGCATTTGGGATCATTTCGTAACTGCATGAAACTCGATGCAAAATAGGGTGAACTGGTGCATTAATGCAAAAGTTCGTGCCACGAAGTCACGTCGGGATTTTTCGCAATGAACGCACCCAATCCACCCCATTGGACCCTAAACTCATATTTTGGTAAATTTCATAGTGTTTGGGTTCATCTGTTATCATTTCGTAACTGCATGAAACTCGGTACAAAACGGTGTGAACTGGTGCAATTAATGTAAAAGTTCGTGCCACGAAGTGACGTCGGGATTTTTCGCAACGAACACACCCAATCCACCACATTGGACCATAAACTCATGTTTTGGTGCGTTGCATAGTGTTTGGTGCATTTGGGATCGTTTCTTAACTGCATGAAACTCGGTCCAAAACAGTGTGAACTGGTGCAATTAATGCAAAAATACGTGCCACGAAGTCATGTCGGGATTTTTCGCAACGGACGCACCCAATCCACCCCATTGGACCCTAAACTCATGTTTTGGTAAGTTTCATAGTATTTGGGTTCATCTGTTATCATTTCGTAACTGCATGAAACTCGGTTCAAAACGGTATGACCTGGTGCATTTAATGCAAAAGTACATGCCACGAAGTCACGTCGGGATTTTTTTTATAAAACTCACGCAATCTACTCCATTGGAGCCTAAAATCATGTTTTGGTGCGTTGCGTAGTGTTTGGGTGCATTTGGGATCGTTTCGTAACCGCATGAAACTCGATGCAAAACAGGGTGAACTAGTGCAGCTAATGCGAAAGCTCGTGCACGAAGTCACACCGGGATTTTTCTCTACGAACGCACCTAATCCACCCCATTGGACCCTAAACTTATGTTTTGGTGCGTTGCATAGTGTTTGGGTGCATTTGGGATCGTTTCATTACAGCATTAAACTCGGTGCAAAACGGGGTGAACTGGTGCAATTAATACAAAAGTTCGTACCATGAAGTCACATCGGGATTTTTCGCAACGAACGCACCCAATCCGCCCCATTGAACCCTAAACTCATGTTTCGGTGCGTTGTATAGAGTTTGGGTGCATTTGGGATCGTTTTGTAACTAGATGAAACTCGATGCAAAATAGGGTGAACTGGTGCAATTAATGCAAAAGTTCGTGCCACGAAGCCATGTCAGGATTTTTCGCAACGAAAATAGGGTGAACTGGTGCAATTAATGCAAAAGTTCTTGCCACGAAGTTACGTCAGGATTTTTCGCAACGAACGCACCCAATCCACCCCATTGGACCCTAAACTCATGTTTTGGTAAGTTTCATAGTGTTTGGGTTCAACTGTTATCGTTTCGTAACTGCATGAAACTCGGTGCAAAACGGTGTGAACTGGTGCAATTAATGCAAAAGTTCGTGGCACGAAGCCACATCCGGATTTTTCGCAACGAACGCACCCAATCCACCCCATTGGACCCTAAACTCATCTTTTGGTGCGTTGCATAGTGTTTGGGTGAATTTGGGATCGTTTTGTAACTGCATGAAACTCGGTGCAAAACAGTGTGAACTGGTGCAATTAATGCATAAATACGTGCCACGAAGTCATGTCGTGATTTTTCGCAACAAACGCACCCAATCCAGGACCCTAAACTCATGTTTAGGTAAGTTTCATAGTGTATGGGTTCATCTTTTATTGTTTCGTAACTGCATGAAACTCGGTGCAAAACGGTGTGAACTGGTGCAATTAATGCAAAAGTTTGTGCCACGAAGTCACGTCGGGATTTCTCGCAACGAACGCACCCAATCCAGCACATTGGTCCCTAGACTCATGTTTTGGTAAGTTTCATAGTGTTTGGGTTCATCTGTAATCATTTCGTAACTGCATGAAACTCGGTTCAAAACGGTGTGAACTGGTGCAATTAATGCAAAAGTACGTGCCACGAAGTCACGTCGGGATTTTATGCAACAAACGCACGCAATCCACTCCATTGGAGCCTAAACTCATGTTTTGGTGTGTTTCATAGTGTTTGGCTGCATTTGGGATCGTTTCGTAATCGCATGAAACTCGATGCAAAATTGGGTGAACTAGTGCAATTAATGTGAAAGCTCGTGCCATGAAGTCACGCCAGGATTTTTCTCTACGAACGCACCCAATCCACCCCATTGGGCACTAAACTCATGTTTCGGTGCATTGCATAGTGTTTGGGTGCATTTGGGATCGTTTCATTACTGCATGAAACTCAGTGCAAAACGGGGTGAACTATTGCAATTAATACAAAAGTTCGTGCCGTGAAGTCGCATCGTGATTTTTCGCAACGAACACACCCAATCCGCTCCATTGGACCCTAAACTCATGTTTTGGTGCGTTGTATAGTGTTTGGGTGCATTTGGGATCATTTCGTACCTGCATGAAACTCGATGCAAAATAGGGTGAACTGGTGCAATTAATGCAAAAGTTCGTGCCACGAAGTCACGTCGGGATTTTTCGCAATGAACGCACCCAATCCACCCCATTGGACCCTAAACTCATATTTTGGTAAGTTTCATAGTGTTTGGGTTCATCTGTTATCATTTCGTAACTGCATGAAACTCGGTACAAAACGGTGTGAACTGGTGCAATTAATGTAAAAGTTCGTGCCACGAAGTGACGTCGGGATTTTTCGCAACGAACACACCCAGTCCACCACATTGGACCATAAACTCATGTTTTGGTGCATTGCATAGTGTTTGGTGCATTTGGGATCGTTTCTTAACTGCATGAAACTCGGTCCAAAACAGTGTGAACTGGTGCAATTAATGCAAAAATACGTGCCACGAAGTCATGTCGGGATTTTTCGCAACGGACGCACCCAATCCACCCCATTGGACCCTAAACTCATGTTTTGGTAAGTTTCATAGTATTTGGGTTCATCTGTTATCATTTCGTAACTGCATGAAACTCGGTTCAAAACGGTATGACCTGGTGCATTTAATGCAAAAGTACATGCCACGAAGTCACGTCGGGATTTTTTTTATAAAACTCACGCAATCCACTCCATTGGAGCCTAAAATCATGTTTTGGTGCGTTGCGTAGTGTTTGGGTGCATTTGGGATCGTTTCGTAACCGCATGAAACTCGATGCAAAACAGGGTGAACTAGTGCAGCTAATGCGAAAGCTCGTGCACGAAGTCACACCGGGATTTTTCTCTACGAACGCACCTAATCCACCCCATTGGACCCTAAACTCATGTTTTGGTGCGTTGCATAGTGTTTGGGTGCATTTGGGATCGTTTCATTACAGCATTAAACTCGGTGCAAAACGGGGTGAACTGGTGCAATTAATACAAAAGTTCGTGCCATGAAGTCACATCGGGATTTTTCGCAACGAACGCACCCAATCCGCCCCATTGGACCCTAAACTCATGTTTCGGTGCGTTGTATAGAGTTTGGGTGCATTTGTGATCGTTTTGTAACTAGATGAAACTCGATGCAAAATAGGGTGAACTGGTGCAATTAATGCAAAAGTTCGTGCCACGAAGCCATGTCAGGATTTTTCGCAACGAAAATAGGGTGAACTGGTGCAATTAATGCAAAAGTTCTTGCCACGAAGTTACGTCAGGATTTTTCGCAACGAACGCACCCAATCCACCCCATTGGACCCTAAACTCATGTTTTGGTAAGTTTCATAGTGTTTGGGTTCAACTGTTATCGTTTCGTAACTGCATGAAACTCGGTGCAAAACGGTGTGAACTGGTGCAATTAATGCAAAAGTTCGTGGCACGAAGCCACATCCGGATTTTTCGCAACGAACGCACCCAATCCACCCCATTGGACCCTAAACTCATCTTTTGGTGCGTTGCATAGTGTTTGGGTGAATTTGGGATCGTTTTGTAACTGCATGAAACTCGGTGCAAAACAGTGTGAACTGGTGCAATTAATGCATAAATACGTGCCACGAAGTCACGTCGGGATTTTTCGCAACGAACGCACCCAATCCACCCCATTGGACCCTAAACTCAAGTTTTGGTAAGTTTCACAGTGTTTGGGTTCATCTGTTTTGGTTTCGTAACTACATGAAACTCGGTGCAAAACGGTGTGAACTGGTGCAATTAATGCAAAAGTTTGTGCCACGAAGTCACGTCGGGATTTTTCGCAACGAACGCACCCAATCCAGCACATTGGACCCTAAACTCATGTTTTGGTAAGTTTCATAGTGTTTGGGTTCATCTGTTATTGTTTCGTAACTGCATGAAACTCGGTGCAAAATGGTGTGAACTGGTGCAATTAATGCAAAAGTTCGTGGCACGAAGCCATGTCCGGATTTTTCACAACGAACGCACCCAATCCACCCCATTGGACCCTAAACTCATGTTTTGGTGCGTTGCATAGTGTTTGGGTGCATTTGGGATCGTTTTGTAACTGCATGAAACTCGGTGCAAAATAGTGTGAACTGGTGCAATTAATGCATAAATACGTGCCACGAAGTCATGTCGTGATTTTTCGCAACAAACGCACCCAATCCAGGACCCTAAACTCATGTTTAGGTAAGTTTCATAGTGTATGGGTTCATCTTTTATTGTTTCGTAACTGCATGAAACTCGGTGCAAAACGGTGTGAACTGGTGCAATTAATGCAAAAGTTTGTGCCACGAAGTCACGTCGGGATTTTTCGCAACGAACGCACCCAATCCAGCACATTGGTCCCAAGACTCATGTTTTGGTAAGTTTCATAGTGTTTGGGTTCATCTGTAATCATTTCGTAACTGCATGAAACTCGGTTCAAAACGGTGTGAACTGGTGCAATTAATGCAAAAGTACGTGCCACGAAGTCACGTCGGGATTTTATGCAACAAACGCACGCAATCCACTCCATTGGAGCCTAAACTCATGTTTTGGTGTGTTTCATAGTGTTTGGCTGCATTTGGGATCGTTTCGTAATCGCATGAAACTCGATGCAAAATTGGGTGAACTAGTGCAATTAATGTGAAAGCTCGTGCCATGAAGTCACGCCAGGATTTTTCTCTACGAACGCACCCAATCCACCCCATTGGGCACTAAACTCATGTTTCGGTGCATTGCATAGTGTTTGGGTGCATTTGGGATCGTTTCATTACTGCATGAAACTCAGTGCAAAACGGGGTGAACTATTGCAATTAATACAAAAGTTCGTGCCGTGAAGTCGCATCGTGATTTTTTGCAACGAACACACCCAATCCGCTCCATTGGACCCTAAACTCATGTTTTGGTGCGTTGTATAGTGTTTGGGTGCATTTGGGATCATTTCGTACCTGCATGAAACTCGATGCAAAATAGGGTGAACTGGTGCAATTAATGCAAAAGTTCGTGCCACGAAGTCACGTCGGGATTTTTCGCAATGAACGCACCCAATCCACCCCATTGGACCCTAAACTCATATTTTGGTAAGTTTCATAGTGTTTGGGTTCATCTGTTATCATTTCGTAACTGCATGAAACTCGGTACAAAACGGTGTGAACTGGTGCAATTAATGTAAAAGTTCGTGCCACGAAGTGACGTCGGGATTTTTCGCAACGAACACACCCAATCCACCACATTGGACCATAAACTCATGTTTTGGTGCATTGCATAGTGTTTGGTGCATTTGGGATCGTTTCTTAACTGCATGAAACTCGGTCCAAAACAGTGTGAACTGGTGCAATTAATGCAAAAATACGTGCCACGAAGTCATGTCGGGATTTTTCGCAACGGACGCACCCAATCCACCCCATTGGACCCTAAACTCATGTTTTGGTAAGTTTCATAGTATTTGGGTTCATCTGTTATCATTTCGTAACTGCATGAAACTCGGTTCAAAACGGTATGACCTGGTGCATTTAATGCAAAAGTACATGCCACGAAGTCACGTCGGGATTTTTTTTATAAAACTCACGCAATCCACTCCATTGGAGCCTAAAATCATGTTTTGGTGCGTTGCGTAGTGTTTGGGTGCATTTGGGATCGTTTCGTAACCGCATGAAACTCGATGCAAAACAGGGTGAACTAGTGCAGCTAATGCGAAAGCTCGTGCACGAAGTCACACCGGGATTTTTCTCTACGAACGCACCTAATCCACCCCATTGGACCCTAAACTCATGTTTTGGTGCGTTGCATAGTGTTTGGGTGCATTTGGGATCGTTTCATTATAGCATTAAACTCGGTGCAAAACGGGGTGAACTGGTGCAATTAATACAAAAGTTCGTGCCATGAAGTCACATCGGGATTTTTCGCAACGAACGCACCCAATCCGCCCCATTGGACCCTAAACTCATGTTTCGGTGCGTTGTATAGAGTTTGGGTGCATTTGGGATCGTTTTGTAACTAGATGAAACTCGATGCAAAATAGGGTGAACTGGTGCAATTAATGCAAAAGTTCGTGCCACGAAGCCATGTCAGGATTTTTCGCAACGAAAATAGGGTGAACTGGTGCAATTAATGCAAAAGTTCTTGCCACGAAGTTACGTCAGGATTTTTCGCAACGAACGCACCCAATCCACCCCATTGGACCCTAAACTCATGTTTTGGTAAGTTTCATAGTGTTTGGGTTCAACTGTTATCGTTTCGTAACTGCATGAAACTCGGTTCAAAAAAGTGTGAACTGGTGCAATTAATGCATAAATACGTGCCACGAAGTCACGTCGGGATTTTTCGCAACGAACGCACCCAATCCAGCACATTGGACCCTAAACTCATGTTTTGGTAAGTTTCATAGTGTTTGGGTTCATCTGTTATCGTTTCGTGACTGCATGAAACTCGGTGCAAAACGGTGTGAACTGGTGCAATTAATGCAAAAGTTCGTGGCACGAAGCCACATCCGGATTTTTCGCAACGAACGCACCCAATCCACCCCATTGGACCCTAAACTCATCTTTTGGTGCGTTGCATAGTGTTTGGGTGAATTTGGGATCGTTTTGTAACTGCATGAAACTCGGTGCAAAACAGTGTGAACTGGTGCAATTAATGCATAAATACGTGCCACGAAGTCACGTCGGGATTTTTCGCAACGAACGCACCCAATCCACCCCATTGGACCCTAAACTCAAGTTTTGGTAAGTTTCACAGTGTTTGGGTTCATCTGTTTTGGTTTCGTAACTACATGAAACTCGGTGCAAAACGGTGTGAACTGGTGCAATTAATGCAAAAGTTTGTGCCACGAAGTCACGTCGGGATTTTTCGCAACGAACGCACCCAATCCAGCACATTGGACCCTAAACTCATGTTTTGGTAAGTTTCATAGTGTTTGGGTTCATCTGTTATTGTTTCGTAACTGCATGAAACTCGGTGCAAAATGGTGTGAACTGGTGCAATTAATGCAAAAGTTCGTGGCACGAAGCCATGTCCGGATTTTTCACAACGAACGCACCCAATCCACCCCATTGGACCCTAAACTCATGTTTTGGTGCGTTGCATAGTGTTTGGGTGCATTTGGGATCGTTTTGTAACTGCATGAAACTCGGTGCAAAACAGTGTGAACTGGTGCAATTAATGCATAAATACGTGCCACGAAGTCACGTCGTGATTTTTCGCAACAAACGCACCCAATCCAGGACCCTAAACTCATGTTTAGGTAAGTTTCATAGTGTATGGGTTCATCTTTTATTGTTTCGTAACTGCATGAAACTCGGTGCAAAACGGTGTGAACTGGTGCAATTAATGCAAAAGTTTGAGCCACGAAGTCACGTCGGGATTTTTCGCAATGAACGCACCCAATCCAGCACATTGGTCCCTAGACTCATGTTTTGGTAAGTTTCATAGTGTTTGGGTTCATCTGTAATCATTTCGTAACTGCATGAAACTCGGTTCAAAACGGTGTGAACTGGTGCAATTAATGCAAAAGTACGTGCCACGAAGTCACGTCGGGATTTTTTGCAACAAACGCATGCAATCCACTCCATTGGAGCCTAAACTCATGTTTTGGTGGTGTGTTTCATAGTGTTTGGCTGCATTTGGGATCGTTTCGTAATCGCATGAAACTCGATGCAAAATTGGGTGAACTAGTGCAATTAATGTGAAAGCTCGTGCCATGAAGTCACGCCAGGATTTTTCTCTACGAACGCACCCAATCCACCCCATTGGGCACTAAACTCATGTTTTGGTGCGTTGCATAGTGTTTGGGTGCATTTGGGATCGTTTCATTACTGCATGAAACTCAGTGCAAAACAGGGTGAACTATTGCAATTAATACAAAAGTTCGTGCCGTGAAGTCGCATCGTGATTTTTCGCAACGAACACACCCAATCCGCTCCATTGGACCCTAAACTCATGTTTTGGTGCATTGTATTGTGTTTGGGTGCATGTGGGATCATTTCGTAACTGCATGAAACTCGATGCAAAATAGGGTGAACTGGTGCAATTAACGCAAAAGTTCGTGCCACGAAGTCACGTCGGGATTTTTCGCAATGAATACACCCAATCCACCCCATTGGACCCTAAACTCATATTTTGGTAAGTTTCATAGTGTTTGGGTTCATCTGTTATCATTTCGTAACTGCATGAAACTCGGTACAAAATAGTGTGAAATGGTGCAATTAATGTAAAAGTTAGTGCCACGAAGTGACGTCGGGATTTTTCGCAACGAACACACCCAATCCACCACATTGGACCATAAACTCATGTTTTGGTGCGTTGCATAGTGTTTGTTGCATTTGGGATCGTTTCTTAACTGCATGAAACTCGGTGCAAAACAGTGTGAACTGGTGCAATTAATGCAAATATACGTGCCACGAAGTCATGTCGGGATTTTTCGCAACGGACGCACCCAATCCACCCCATTGGACCCTAAACTCATGTTTTGGTAAGTTTCATAGTGTTTGGGTTCATCTGTTATCATTTCGTAACTGCATGAAACTCGGTTCAAAATGGTATGAACTGGTGCATTTAATGCAAAAGTACATGCCACGAAGTCACGTCGGGATTTTTTTTATAAAACTCAGGCAATCCACTCCATTGGAGCCTAAAATCATGTTTTGGTGCGTTGCATAGTGTTTGGGTGCATTTGGGATCGTTTCGTAACCGCATGAAACTCGATGCAAAACAGGGTGAACTAGGGCAGCTAATGCGAAAGCTCGTGCACGAAGTCACACCGGGATTTTTCTCTACGAACGCACCTAATCCACACCATTGGACCCTAAACTCATGTTTTGGTGCGTTGCATAGTGTTTGGGTGCATTTGGGATCGTTTCATTACAGCATTAAACTCGGTGCAAAACGGGATGAACTGGTGCAATTAATACAAAAGTCCGTGCCATGAAGTCACATCGGGATTTTTCGCAACGAACGCACCCAATCTGCCCCATTGGACCCTAAACTCATGTTTCGGTGCGTTGTATAGAGTTTGGGTGCATTTGGGATCGTTTTGTAACTAGATGAAACTCGATGCAAAATAGGGTGAACTGGTGCAATTAATGCAAAAGTTCGTGCCACGAAGCCATGTCAGGATTTTTCGCAACGAAAATAGGGTGAACTGGTGCAATTAATGCAAAAGTTCTTGCCACGAAGTTACGTCAGGATTTTTCGCAACGAACGCACCCAATCCACCCCATTGGACCCTAAACTCATGTTTTGGTAAGTTTCATAGTGTTTGGGTTGAACTGTTATCGTTTCGTAACTGCATGAAACTCGGTGCAAAATGGTGTGAACTGGTGCAATTAATGCAAAAGTTCGTGGCACGAAGCCACATCCGGATTTTTCGCAACGAACGCACCCAATCCACCCCATTGGACCCTAAACTCATCTTTTGGTGCGTTGCATAGTGTTTGGGTGAATTTGGGATCGTTTTGTAACTGCATGAAACTCGGTGCAAAACAGTGTGAACTGGTGCAATTAATGCATAAATACGTGCCACGAAGTCACGTCGGGATTTTTCGCAACGAACGCACCCAATCCACCCCATTGGACCCTAAACTCAAGTTTTGGTAAGTTTCACAGTGTTTGGGTTGATCTGTTTTGGTTTCGTAACTACATGAAACTCGGTGCAAAACGGTGTGAACTGGTGCAATTAATGCAAAAGTTTGTGCCACGAAGTCACGTCGGGATTTTTCGCAACGAACGCACCCAATCCAGCACATTGGACCCTAAACTCATGTTTTGGTAAGTTTCATAGTGTTTGGGTTCATCTGTTATTGTTTCGTAACTGCATGAAACTCGGTTCCACCCCATTGGACCCTAACTCATGTTTTGGTGCGTTGCATAGTGTTTGGGTGCATTTGGGATCGTTTTGTAACTGCATGAAACTCGGTGCAAAACAGTGTGAACTGGTGCAATTAATGCATAAATACGTGCCACGAAGTCACGTCGTGATTTTTCGCAACAAACGCACCCAATCCAGGACCCTAAACTCATGTTTAGGTAAGTTTCATAGTGTATGGGTTCATCTTTTATGTTTCGTAACTGCATGAAACTCGGTGCAAAACGGTGTGAACTGGTGCAATTAATGCAAAAGTTGAGCCACGAAGTCCACGTCGGGATTTTTCGCAATGAACGCACCCAATCCAGCACATTGGTCCCTAGACTCATGTTTTGGTAAGTTTCATAGTGTTGGGTTCATCTGTAATCATTTCGTAACTGCATGAAACTCGGTTCAAAAAACGGTGTGAACTGGTGCAATTAATGCAAAAGTACGTGCCACGAAGTCACGTCGGGATTTTTTGCAACAAACGCATGCAATCCACTCCATTGGAGCCTAAACTCATGTTTTGGTGGTGTGTTTCATAGTCTTTGGCTGCATTTGGGATCGTTTCGTAATCGCATGAAACTCGATGCAAAATTGGGTGAACTAGTGCAATTAATGTGAAAGCTCGTGCCATGAAGTCACGCCAGGATTTTTCTCTACGAACGCACCCAATCCACGCCATTGGGCACTAAACTCATGTTTTGGTGCGTTGCATAGTGTTTGGGTGCATTTGGGATCGTTTCATTACTGCATGAAACTCAGTGCAAAACAGGGTGAACTATTGCAATTAATACAAAAGTTCGTGCCGTGAAGTCGCATCGTGATTTTTCGCAACGAACACACCCAATCCGCTCCATTGGACCCTAAACTCATGTTTTGGTGCATTGTATTGTGTTTGGGTGCATTTGGGATCATTTCGTAACTGCATGAAACTCGATGCAAAATAGGGTGAACTGGTGCAATTAACGCAAAAGTTCGTGCCACGAAGTCACGTCGGGATTTTTCGCAATGAATACACCCAATCCACCCCATTGGACCCTAAACTCATATTTTGGTAAGTTTCATAGTGTTTGGGTTCATCTGTTATCATTTCGTAACTGCATGAAACTCGGTACAAAATAGTGTGAAATGGTGCAATTAATGTAAAAGTTAGTGCCACGAAGTGACGTCGGGATTTTTCGCAACGAACACACCCAATCCACCACATTGGACCATAAACTCATGTTTTGGTGCGTTGCATAGTGTTTGTTGCATTTGGGATCGTTTCTTAACTGCATGAAACTCGGTGCAAAACAGTGTGAACTGGTGCAATTAATGCAAAAATACATGCCACGAAGTCATGTCGGGATTTTTCGCAACGGACGCACCCAATCCACCCCATTGGACCCTAAACTTATGTTTTGGTAAGTTTCATAGTGTTTGGGTTCATCTGTTATCATTTCGTAACTGCATGAAACTCGGTTCAAAATGGTATGAACTGGTGCATTTAATGCAAAAGTACATGCCACGAAGTCACGTCGGGATTTTTTTTTATAAAACTCAGGCAATCCACTCCATTGGAGCCTAAAATCATGTTTTGGTGCGTTGCATAGTGTTTGGGTGCATTTGGGATCGTTTCGTAACCGCATGAAACTCGATGCAAAACAGGGTGAACTAGTGCAGCTAATGCGAAAGCTCGTGCACGAAGTCACACCGGGATTTTTCTCTACGAACGCACCTAATCCACACCATTGGACCCTAAACTCATATTTTGGTGCGTTGCATAGTGTTTGGGTGCATTTGGGATCGTTTCATTACAGCATTAAACTCGGTGCAAAACGGGATGAACTGGTGCAATTAATACAAAAGTCCGTGCCATGAAGTCACATCGGGATTTTTCGCAACGAACGCACCCAATCTGCCCCATTGGACCCTAAACTCATGTTTCGGTGCGTTGTATAGAGTTTGGGTGCATTTGGGATCGTTTTGTAACTAAATGAAACTCGATGCAAAATAGGGTGAACTGGTGCAATTAATGCAAAAGTTCGTGCCACGAAGTCACGTCAGGATTTTTCGCAACGAAAATAGGGTGTACTGGTGCAATTAATGCAAATGTTCTTGCCATGAAGTCACGTTAGGATTTTTCGCAACGAACGCACCCAATCCACCCCATTGGACCCTAAACTCATGTTTTGGTAAGTTTCATAGTGTTTGGGTTCAACTGTTATCATTTCGTAACTGCATGAAACTCGGTGCAAAACGGTGTGAACTGGTGCAATTAATGCAAAAGTTCGTGGCACGAAGCCACATCCGGATTTTTTGCATCGAACGCACCCAATCCACCCCATTGGACCCTAAACTCATCTTTTGGTGCGTTGCATGGTGTTTGGGTGAATTTGGGATCGTTTTGTAACTGCATGAAACTCGGTGCAAAACAGTGTGAACTGGTGCAATTAATGCATAAATACGTGCCACGAAGTCATGTCTGGATTTTTCGCAACGAACGCACCCAATCCAGCACATTGGACCCTAAACTCATGTTTTGGTAAGTTTCATAGTGTTTGGGTTCATCTGTTATCGTTTCATAACTGCATAAAACTCGGTGCAAAACGGTGTGAACTGGTGCAATTAATGCAAAAGTTCGTGGCACGAAGCCACGTCCGGATTTTTCACAACGAACGCACCCAATCCACCCCATTGGACCCTAAACTCATGTTTTGGTGCGTTGCATAGTGTTTGGGTGCATTTGGGATCGTTTTGTAACTGCATGAAACTCGGTGCAAAACAGTGTGAACTGGTGCAATTAATGCATAAATACGTGCCGCGAAGTCACGTCGTGATTTTTCGCAACAAACGCACCCAATCCAGGACCCTAAACTCATGTTTAGGTAAGTTTCATAGTGTATGGGTTCATCTTTTATTGTTTCGTAACTGCATGAAACTCGGTGCAAAACGGTGTGAACTGGTGCAATTAATGCAAAAGTTTGTGCCACGAAGTCACGTCGGGATTTTTCGCAACGAACGCACCCAATCCAGCACATTGGACCCTAAACTCATGTTTTGGTAAGTTTCATAGTGTTTGGGTTCATCTGTTATTGTTTCGTAACTGCATGAAACTCGGCGCAAAATGGTGTCAACTGGTGCAATTAATGCAAAAGTTCGTGGCACGAAGCCATGTCCGGATTTTTCACAACGAACGCACCCAATCCACCCCATTGGACCCTAAACTCATGTTTTGGTGCGTTGCATAGTGTTTGGGTGCATTTGGGATCATTTTGTAACTGCATGAAATTCGGTGCAAAATAGTGTGAACTGGTGCAATTAATGCATAAATACGTGCCACGAAGTCATGTCGTGATTTTTCGCAACAAACGCACCCAATCCAGGACCCTAAACTCATGTTTAGGTAAGTTTCATAGTGTATGGGTTCATCTTTTATTGTTTCGTAACTGCATGAAACTCGGTGCAAAACGGTGTGAACTGGTGCAATTAATGCAAAAGTTTGTGCCACGAAGTCACGTCGGGATTTTTCGCAACGAACGCACCCAATCCAGCACATTGGTCCCTAGACTCATGTTTTGGTAAGTTTCATAGTGTTTGGGTTCATCTGTAATCATTTCGTAACTGCATGAAACTCGGTTCAAAACGGTGTGAACTGGTGCAATTAATGCAAAAGTACGTGCCACGAAGTCACGTCGGGATTTTATGCAACAAACGCACGCAATCCACTCCATTGGAGCCTAAACTCATGTTTTGGTGTGTTTCATAGTGTTTGGCTGCATTTGGGATCGTTTCGTAATCGCATGAAACTCGATGCAAAATTGGGTGAACTAGTGCAATTAATGTGAAAGCTCGTGCCATGAAGTCACGCCAGGATTTTTCTCTACGAACGCACCCAATCCACCCCATTGGATACTAAACTCATGTTTCGGTGCGTTGCATAGTGTTTGGGCGCATTTGGGATCGTTTCATTACTGCATGAAACTCAGTGCAAAACGGGGTGAACTATTGCAATTAATACAAAAGTTCGTGCCGTGAAGTCGCATCGTGATTTTTCGCAACGAACACACCCAATCCGCTCCATTGGACCCTAAACTCATGTTTTGGTGCGTTGTATAGTGTTTGGGTGCATTTGGGATCATTTCGTAACTGCATGAAACTCGATGCAAAATAGGGTGAACTGGTGCAATTAATGCAAAAGTTCGTGCCACGAAGTCACGTCGGGATTTTTCGCAATGAACGCACCCAATCCACCCCATTGGACCCTAAACTCATATTTTGGTACGTTTCATAGTGTTTGGGTTCATCTGTTATCATTTCGTAACTGCATGAAACTCGGCACAAAATGGTGTGAACTGGTGCAATTAATGTAAAAGTTCGTGCCACGAAGTGACGTCGGGATTTTTCGCAACGAACACACCCAATCCACCACATTGGACCATAAACTCATGTTTTGGTGCATTGCATAGTGTTTGGTGCATTTGGGATCGTTTCTTAACTGCATGAAACTCGGTGCAAAACAGTGTGAACTGGTGCAATTAATGCAAAAATACGTGCCACGAAGTCATGTCGGGATTTTTCGCAACGGACGCACCCAATCCACTCCATTGGAGCCTAAACTCATGTTTTGGTAAGTTTCATAGTGTTTGGGCTCAACTGTTATCATTTCGTAACTGCATGAAACTCGGTGCAAAACGGTGTGAACTGGTGCAATTAATGCAAAAGTTCGTGGCACGAAGCCACATCCGGATTTTTTCGCAACGAACGCACCTAATCCACCCCATTGGACCCTAAACTCATCTTTTGGTGCGTTGCATAGTGTTTGGGTGAATTTGGGATCGTTTTGTAACTGCATGAAACTCGGTGCAAAACAGTGTGAACTGGTGCAATTAATGCATAAATACGTGCCACGAAGTCACGTCGTGATTTTTCGCAACAAACGCACCCAATCCAGGACCCTAAACTCATGTTTAGGTAAGTTTCATAGTGTATGGGTTCATCTTTTATTGTTTCGTAACTGCATGAAACTCGGTGCAAAACGGTGTGAACTGGTGCAATTAATGCAAAAGTTTGTGCCACGAAGTCACGTCGGGATTTTTCGCAACGAACGCACCCAATCCAGCACATTGGTCCCTAGACTCATGTTTTGGTAAGTTTCATAGTGTTTGGGTTCATCTGTAATCATTTCGTAACTGCATGAAACTCGGTTCAAAACGGTGTGAACTGGTGCAATTAATGCAAAAGTACGTGCCACGAAGTCACGTCTGGATTTTTTGCAACAAACGCACGCAATCCACTCCATTGGAGCCTAAACTCATGTTTTGGTGTGTTTCATAGTGTTTGGCTGCATTTGGGATCGTTTCGTAATCGCATGAAACTCGATGCAAAATTGGGTGAACTAGTGCAATTAATGTGAAAGCTCGTGCCATGAAGTCACGCCAGGATTTTTCTCTACGAACGCACCCAATCCAACCCATTGGGCACTAAACTCATGTTTCGGTGCGTTGCATAGTGTTTGGGTGCATTTGGGATCGTTTCATTACTGCATGAAACTCAGTGCAAAACGGGGTGAACTATTGCAATTAATACAAAAGTTCGTGCCGTGAAGTCGCATCGGGATTTTTCGCAACGAACACACCCAATCCGCTCCATTGGACCCTAAACTCATGTTTTGGTGCGTTGTATAGTGTTTGGGTGCATTTGGGATCATTTCGTAACTGCATGAAACTCGATGCAAAATAGGGTGAACTGGTGCAATTAATGCAAAAGTTCGTGCCACGAAGTCACGTCGGGATTTTTCGCAATGAACGCACCCAATCCACCCCATTGGACCCTAAACTCATATTTTGGTAAGTTTCATAGTGTTTGGGTTCATCTGTTATCATTTCGTAACTGCATGAAACTCGGTACAAAACGGTGTGAACTGGTGCAATTAATGTAAAAGTTCGTGCCACGAAGTGACGTCGGGATTTTTCGCAACGAACACACCCAATCCACCACATTGGACCATAAACTCATGTTTTGGTGCGTTGCATAGTGTTTGGTGCATTTGGGATCGTTTCTTAACTGCATGAAACTCGGTGCAAAACAGTGTGAACTGGTGCAATTAATGCAAAAATACGTGCCACGAAGTCATGTCGGGATTTTGCGCAACGGACGCACCCAATCCACCCCATTGGACCCTAAACTCATGTTTTGGTAAGTTTCATAGTATTTGGGTTCATCTGTTATCATTTCGTAACTGCATGAAACTCGGTTCAAAACGGTATGACCTGGTAAATTTAATGCAAAAGTACATGCCACGAAGTCACGTCGGGATTTTTTTTATAAAACTCACGCAATCCACTCCATTGGAGCCTAAAATCATGTTTTGGTGCATTGCGTAGTGTTTGGGTGCATTTGGGATCGTTTCGTAACCGCATGAAACTCGATGCAAAACAGGGTGAACTAGTGCAGCTAATGCGAAAGCTCGTGCACGAAGTCACACCGGGATTTTTCTCTACGAACGCACCTAATCCACACCATTGGACCCTAAACTCATATTTTGGTGCGTTGCATAGTGTTTGGGTGCATTTGGGATCGTTTCATTACAGCATTAAACTCGGTGCAAAACGGGGTGAACTGGTGCAATTAATACAAAAGTTCGTGCCATGAAGTCACATCGGTATTTTTCGCAACGAACGCACCCAATCCGCCCCATTGGACCCTAAACTCATGTTTCGGTGCGTTGTATAGAGTTTGGGTGCATTTGGGATCGTTTTGTAACTGCATGAAACTCGATGCAAAATAGGGTGAACTGGTGCAATTAATGCAAAAGTTCGTGCCACGAAGCCATGTCAGGATTTTTCCCAACGAAAATAGGGTGAACTGGTGCAATTAATGCAAAAGTTCTTGCCACGAAGTTACGTCAGGATTTTTCGCAACGAACGCACCCAATCCACCCCATTGGACCCTAAACTCATGTTTTGGTAAGTTTCATAGTGTTTGGGTTCAACTGTTATCGTTTTGTAACTGCATGAAACTCGGTGCAAAACGGTGTGAACTGGTGCAATTAATGCAAAAGTTCGTGGCACGAAGCCACATCCGGATTTTTCGCAACGAACGCACCCAATCCACCCCATTGGACCCTAAACTCATCTTTTGGTGCGTTGCATAGTGTTTGGGTGAATTTGGGATCGTTTTGTAACTGCATGAAACTCGGTGCAAAACAGTGTGAACTGGTGCAATTAATGCATAAATACGTGCCACGAAGTCACGTCGGGATTTTTCGCAACGAACGCACCCAATCCACCCCATTGGACCCTAAACTCAAGTTTTGGTAAGTTTCACAGTGTTTGGGTTCATCTGTTTTGGTTTCGTAACTACATGAAACTCGGTGCAAAACGGTGTGAACTGGTGCAATTAATGCAAAAGTTTGTGCCACGAAGTCACGTCGGGATTTTTCGCAACGAACGCACCCAATCCAGCACATTGGACCCTAAACTCATGTTTTGGTAAGTTTCATAGTGTTTGGGTTCATCTGTTATTGTTTCGTAACTGCATGAAACTCGGTGCAAAATGGTGTGAACTGGTGCAATTAATGCAAAAGTTCGTGGCACGAAGCCATGTCCGGATTTTTCACAACGAACGCACCCAATCCACCCCATTGGACCCTAAACTCATGTTTTGGTGCGTTGCATAGTGTTTGGGTGCATTTGGGATCGTTTTGTAACTGCATGAAACTCGGTGCAAAACAGTGTGAACTGGTGCAATTAATGCATAAATACGTGCCACGAAGTCACGTCGTGATTTTTCGCAACAAACGCACCCAATCCAGGACCCTAAACTCATGTTTAGGTAAGTTTCATAGTGTATGGGTTCATCTTTTATTGTTTCGTAATCGCATGAAACTCGATGCAAAATTGGGTGAACTAGTGCAATTAATGTGAAAGCTCGTGCCATGAAGTCACGCCAGGATTTTTCTCTACGAACGCACCCAATCCAACCCATTGGGCACTAAACTCATGTTTCGGTGCGTTGCATAGTGTTTGGGTGCATTTGGGATCGTTTCATTACTGCATGAAACTCAGTGCAAAACGGGGTGAACTATTGCAATTAATACAAAAGTTCGTGCCGTGAAGTCGCATCGGGATTTTTTCGCAACGAACACACCCAATCCGCTCCATTGGACCCTAAACTCATGTTTTGGTGCGTTGTATAGTGTTTGGGTGCATTTGGGGTCATTTCGTAACTGCATGAAACTCGATGCAAAATAGGGTGAACTGGTGCAATTAATGCAAAAGTTCGTGCCACGAAGTCACGTCGGGATTTTTCGCAATGAACGCACCCAATCCACCCCATTGGACCCTAAACTCATATTTTGGTAAGTTTCATAGTGTTTGGGTTCATCTGTTATCATTTCGTAACTGCATGAAACTCGGTACAAAATAGTGTGAAATGGTGCAATTAATGTAAAAGTTCGTGCCACGAAGTGACGTCGGGATTTTTCGCAACGAACACACCCAATCCACCACATTGGACCATAAACTCATGTTTTGGTGCGTTGCATAGTGTTTGGTGCATTTGGGATCGTTTCTTAACTGCATGAAACTCGGTGCAAAACAGTGTGAACTGGTGCAATTAATAAAAAAATACGTGCCACGAAGTCATGTCGGGATTTTTCGCAACGGACGCACCCAATCCACCCCATTGGACCCTAAACTCATATTTTGGTAAGTTTCATAGTGTTTGGGTTCATCTGTTATCATTTCGTAACTGCATGAAACTCGGTTCAAAACAGTATGAACTGGTGCATTTAATGCAAAAGTACATGCCACGAAGTCACGTCGGGATTTTTTTTATAAAACTCAGGCAATCCACTCCATTGGAGCCTAAAATCATGTTTTGGTGCTTGCATAGTGTTTGGGTGCATTTGGGATCGTTTTGTAACCGCATGAAACTCGATGCAAAACAGGGTGAACTAGTGCAGCTAATGCGAAAGCTCGTGCACGAAGTCACACAGGGATTTTTCTCTACGAACGCACCTAATCCACCCCATTGGACCCTAAACTCATGTTTTGGTGCGTTGCATAGTGTTTGGGTGCATTTGGGATCATTTCATTACAGCATTAAACTCGGTGCAAAACGGGATGAACTGGTGCAATTAATACAAAAGTCCGTGCCATGAAGTCACATCGGGATTTTTCGCAACGAACGCACCCAATCTGCCCCATTGGACCCTAAACTCATGTTTCGGTGCGTTGTATAGAGTTTGGGTGCATTTGGGATCGTTTTGTAACTAAATGAAGCTCGATGCAAAATAGGGTGAACTGCTGCAATTAATGCAAAAGTTTGTGCCACGAAGTCACGTCAGAATTTTTCGCAACGAAAATAGGGTGAACTGGTGCAATTAATGCAAATGTTCTTGCCACGAAGTCACGTCAGGATTTTTCGCAACGAACGCACCCAATCCACCCCATTGGACCCTAGACTCATGTTTTGGTAAGTTTCATAGTGTTTGGGTTCATCTGTAATCATTTCGTAACTGCATGAAACTCGGTTCAAAACGGTGTGAACCGGTGCAATTAATGCAAAAGTAAGTGCCACGAAGTCACGTCAGGATTTTTCGCAACGAACGCACCCAATCCACCCCATTGGACCCTAAACTCATGTTGTGGTAAGTTTCATAGTGTTTGGGTTCAACTGTTATCATTTCGTAACTGCATGAAACTCGGTGCAAAACGGTGCGAACTGGTGCAATTAATGCAAAAGTTCGTGGCACGAAGCCACATCCGGATTTTTCGCAACGAACGCACCCAATCCACCCCATTGGACCCTAAACTCATCTTTTGGTGCGTTGCATAGTGTTTGGGTGAATTTGGGATTGTTTTGTAACTGCATGAAACTCGGTGCAAAACAGTGTGAACTGGTGCAATTAATGCATAAATACGTGCCACGAAGTCACGTCGGGATTTTTCGCAACGAACGCACCCAATCCAGCACATTGGACCCTAAACTCATGTTTTGGTAAGTTTCATAGTGTTTGGGTTCATCTGTTATCGTTTCGTAACTGCATGAAACTCGGTGCAAAACGGTGTGAACTGGTGCAATTAATGCAAAAGTTCGTGGCACGAAGCCACGTCCGGATTTTTCACAACGAACGCACCCAATCCACCCCATTGGACCCTAAACTCATGTTTTGGTGCGTTGCATAGTGTTTGGGTGCATTTGGGATCATTTTGTAACTGCATGAAACTCGGTGCAAAACAGTGTGAACTGGTGCAATTAATGCATAAATACGTGCCACGAAGTCACGTCGTGATTTTTCGCAACAAACGCACCCAATCCAGGACCCTAAACTCATGTTTAGGTAAGTTTCATAGTGTATGGGTTCATCTTTTATTGTTTCGTAACTGCATGAAACTCCGTGCAAAACGGTGTGAACTGGTGCAATTAATGCAAAAGTTTGTGCCACGAAGTCACGTCGGGATTTTTCGCAACGAACGCACCCAATCCAGCACATTGGTCCCTAGACTCATGTTTTGGTAAGTTTCATAGTGTTTGGGTTCATCTGTAATCATTTCGTAACTGCATGAAACTCGGTTCAAAACGGTGTGAACCGGTGCAATTAATGCAAAAGTACGTGCCACGAAGTCACGTCGGGATTTTTTGCAACAAACGCACGCAATCCACTCCATTGGAGCCTAAACTCATGTTTTGGTGTGTTTCATAGTGTTTGGCTGCATTTCGGATCGTTTCGTAATTGCATGAAACTCGATGCAAAATTGGGTGAACTAGTGCAATTAATGTGAAAGCTCGTGCCATGAAGTCACGCCAGGATTTTTCTCTACGAACGCACCCAATCCACCCCATTGGGCACTAAACTCATGTTTTGGTGCGTTGCATAGTGTTTGGGTGCATTTGGGATCGTTTCATTACTGCATGAAACTCAGTGCAAAACGGGGTGAACTATTGCAATTAATACAAAAGTTCGTGCCGTGAAGTCGCATCGTGATTTTTCGCAACGAACACACCCAATCCGCTCCATTGGACCCTAAACTCATGTTTTGGTGCGTTGTATAGTGTTTGGGTGCATTTAGGATCATTTCGTAACTGCATGAAACTCGATGCAAAATAGGGTGAACTGGTGCAATTAATGCAAAAGTTCGTGCCACGAAGTCACGTCGGGATTTTTCGCAATGAACGCACCCAATCCACCCCATTGGACCCTAAACTCATATTTTGGTAAGTTTCATAGTGTTTGGGTTCATCTGTTATCATTTCGTAACTGCATGAAACTCGGTACAAAACGGTGTGAACTGGTGCAATTAATGTAAAAGTTCGTGCCACGAAGTGACGTCGGGATTTTTCGCAACGAACACACCCAATCCACCACATTGGACCATAAACTCATGTTTTGGTGCGTTGCATAGTGTTTGGTGCATTTGGGATCGTTTCTTAACTGCATGAAACTCGGTGCAAAACAGTGTGAACTGGTGCAATTAATGCAAAAATACGTGCCACGAAGTCATGTCGGGATTTTGCGCAACGGACGCACCCAATCCACCCCATTGGACCATAAACTCATGTTTTGGTAAGTTTCATAGTATTTGGGTTCATCTGTTATCATTTCGTAACTGCATGAAACTCGGTTCAAAACGGTATGACCTGGTAAATTTAATGCAAAAGTACATGCCACGAAGTCACGTCGGGATTTTTTTTATAAAACTCACGCAATCCACTCCATTGGAGCCTAAAATCATGTTTTGGTGCATTGCGTAGTGTTTGGGTGCATTTGGGATCGTTTCGTAACCGCATGAAACTCGATGCAAAACAGGGTGAACTAGTGCAGCTAATGCGAAAGCTCGTGCACGAAGTCACACCGGGATTTTTGTCTACGAACGCACCTAATCTACTCCATTGGACCCTAAACTCATGTTTTGGTGCGTTGCATAGTGTTTGGGTGCATTTGCGATCGTTTCATTACAGCATTAAACTCAGTGCAAAACGGGGTGAACTGGTGCAATTAATACAAAAGTCCGTGCCATGAAGTCACATCGGGATTTTTTCGCAACGAACGCACCCAATCCGCCCCATTGGACCCTAAACTCATGTTTCGGTGCGTTGTATAGAGTTTGGGTGCATTTGGGATCGTTTTGTAACTAGATGAAACTCGATGCAAAATAGGGTGAACTGGTGCAATTAATGCAAAAGTTCGTGCCACGAAGTCACGTCAGGATTTTTCGCAACGAAAATAGGGTGAACTGGTGCAATTAATGCAAAAGTTCTTGCCACGAAGTCACGTCAGGATTTTTCGCAACGAACGCACCCAATCCACCCCATTGGACCCGAAACTCATGTTTTGGTAAGTTTCATAGTGTTTGGGTTCAACTGTTATCATTTCGTAACTGCATGAAACTCGGTGCAAAACGGTGTGAACTGGTGCAATTAATGCAAAAGTTCGTGGCACAAAGCCACATCCGGATTTTTCGCAACGAACGCACCCAATCCACCCCATTGGACCCTAAACTCATCTTTTGGTGCGTTGCATAGTGTTTGGGTGAATTTGGGATCGTTTTGTAACTGCATGAAACTCGGTGCAAAACGGTGTGAACTGGTGCAATTAATGCATAAATACGTGCCACGAAGTCACGTCGGGATTTTTCGCAACGAACGCACCCAATCCACCCCATTGGACCCTAAACTCATGTTTTGGTAAGTTTCATAGTGTTTGGGTTCATCTGTTTTGGTTTCGTAACTGCATGAAACTCGGTGCAAAACGGTGTGAACTGGTGCAATTAATGCAAAAGTTTGTGCCACGAAGTCACGTCGGGATTTTTCGCAACGAACGCACCCAATCCAGCACATTGGACCCTAAACTCATGTTTTGGTAAGTTTCATAGTGTTTGGGTTCATCTGTTATCGTTTCGTAACTGCATGAAACTCGGTGCAAAACGGTGTGAACTGGTACAATTAATGCAAAAGTTCGTGGCACGAAGCCACGTCCGGATTTTTCACAACGAACGCACCCAATCCACCCCATTGGACCCTAAACTCATGTTTTGGTGTGTTGCATAGTGTTTGGGTGCATTTGGGATCGTTTTGTAACTGCATGACACTCGGTGCAAAACAGTGTGAACTGGTGCAATTAATGCATAAATACGTGCCACGAAGTCACGTCGTGTTTTTTCGCAACGAACGCACCCAATCCAGGACCCTAAACTCATGTTTAGGTAAGTTTCATAGTGTATGGGTTCATCTTTTATTGTTTCGTAACTGCATGAAAGTCGGTGCAAAACGGTGTGAACTGGTGCAAATAATGCAAAAGTTTGTGCCACGAAGTCACGTCGGGATTTTGCGCTACGAACGCACCCAATCCAGCACATTGGTCCGTAGACTCATGTTTTGGTAAGTTTCATAGTGTTTGGGTTCATCTGTAATCATTTCGTAACTGCATGAAACTCGGTTCAAAACGGTGTGAACTGGTGCAATTAATGCAAAAGTACGTGCCACGAAGTCACGTCGGGATTTTTTGCAACAAACGCACGCAATCCACTCCATTGGAGTCTAAACTCATGTTTTGGTGCGTTTCATAGTGTTTGGGTGCATTTGGGATCATTTCGTAACACATGAAACTCGATGCAAAATAGGGTGAACTAGTGCAGCTAATGCGAAAGCTCATGCCACGAAGTCACACTGGGATTTTTCTCTACGAACGCACCCAATCCACCCCATTGGACCCTAAACTCATGTTTCGGTGCGTTGTATAGTGTTTGGGTGCATTTGGGATCGTTTCGTAACCGCATGAAACTCGATGCAAAAAAGGGTGAACTGTGCAATTAGTGCGAAAGCTCGTGCCACGAAGTCACGCCGGGATATTTGTCTACGAATGCACCCAATCCACCACCTTGGACCACAAACTCATGTTTTGGTGCGTTGCATAGTGTTTGGGTGCATTTGGGATCGTTTCATAACTGCATGAAACTCGGTGCAAAACGGGGTGAACTGGTGCAATTAATACAAAAGTTCGTGCCATGAAGTCACATTGGGATTTTTCTCAATGAACGCACCCAATCCGCCCGATTGGACCGTAAACTCATGTTTTGGTGCGTTGCATAGTGTTTGGGTGCATTTGGGATCGTTTCGTAACTGCATCAAACTCGATGCAAAACAGGGTGAACTGGTGCAATTAATCCAAAAGTTCGTGCCACGAAGTCACGTCGGGATTTTTCGCAACAAACGCACCCAATCCACTCCATTGGAGCCTAAATTCATGTTTTGGTGCGTTGCATTGTGATTGGGTGCATTTGGGATCGTTTCGTAACTCCATGAAACTCGATGCAAAATAGGGTGAACGGGGGCAATTAATGCAAAAGTTCGTGCCACAAAGTCACGTCCGGATTTTTCTCACGAACGCACCCAATCCACCCCATTGGACCCTAAACTCATGTTTTGGTGCGTTGTATAGTGCTTTGGTGCATTTGAGATCATTTCGTAACTCCATGAAACTCGATGCAAAATATGGTGAACTGGTGCAATTAATGCAAAAGTTCGTGCCACGAAGTCACGTCGGGATTTTTCGCAACGAATGCACCCAATCCACCCCATTGGACCCTAAACTCATGTTTTGGTAAGTTTCATAGTGTTTGGCTTCATCTGTTATCATTTTGATACTACATGAAACTCGGTGCAAAACGGGGTGAACTGGTGCATTAATACAAAAGTTCGTGCCATGAAGTCACATCGGGATTTTACGCAACGAACGCACCCAATCCGCCCCATTGGACCCTAAACTCATGTTTCGGTGCGTTGTATAGTGTTTGGGTGCATTTGGGATCGTTTTGTAACTCCATGAAACTCGATGCAAAATAGGGTGAACTGGGGCAATTAATGCAAAAGTTCGTGCCACGAAGTCATGTCAGAATTTTTCGCAACGAACGCACCCAATCCACCCCATTGGACCCTAAACTCATGTTTTGGAAAGTTTCATAGTGTTTGGGTTCATCTGTTATCGTTTCGTAACTGCATGAAACTCGGTTCAAAACAGTGTGAACTGGTGCAATTAATGCATAAATACGTGCCACGAAGTCACGTCGGGATTTTTCGCAACGAACGCACCCAATCCAGCACATTGGACCCTAAACTCATGTTTTGGTAAGTTTCATAGTGTTTGGGTTCATCTGTTATCGTTTCGTGACTGCATGAAACTCGGTGCAAAACGGTGTGAACTGGTGCAATTAATGCAAAAGTTCGTGGCACGAAGCCACGTCCGGATTTTTCACAACGAACGCACCCAATCCACCCCATTGGACCCTAAACTCATGTTTTGGTGCGTTGCATAGTGTTTGGGTGCATTTGGGATCGTTTTGTAACTGCATGACACTCGGTGCAAAACAGTGTGAACTGGTGCAATTAATGCATAAATACGTGCCACGAAGTCACGTCGTGTTTTTTCGCAACGAACGCACCCAATCCAGGACCCTAAACTCATGTTTAGGTAAGTTTCATAGTGTATGGGTTCATCTTTTATTGTTTCGTAACTGCATGAAAGTCGGTGCAAAACGGTGTGAACTGGTGCAAATAATGCAAAAGTTTGTGCCACGAAGTCACGTCGGGATTTTGCGCTACGAACGCACCCAATCCAGCACATTGGTCCGTAGACTCATGTTTTGGTAAGTTTTATAGTGTTTGGGTTCATTTGTAATCATTTCGTAACTGCATGAAACTCGGTTCAAAACGGTGTGAACTGGTGCAATTAATGCAAAAGTACGTGCCACGAAGTCACGTCGGGATTTTTTGCAACAAACGCACGCAATCCACTCCATTGGAGTCTAAACTCATGTTTTGGTGCGTTTCATAGTGTTTGGGTGCATTTGGGATCATTTCGTAACACATGAAACTCGATGCAAAATAGGGTGAACTAGTGCAGCTAATGCGAAAGCTCATGCCACGAAGTCACACTGGGATTTTTCTCTACGAACGCACCCAATCCACCCCATTGGACCCTAAACTCATGTTTCGGTGCGTTGTATAGTGTTTGGGTGCATTTGGGATCGTTTCGTAACCGCATGAAACTCGATGCAAAAAAGGGTGAACTGTGCAATTAGTGCGAAAGCTCGTGCCACGAAGTCACGCCGGGATATTTGTCTACGAATGCACCCAATCCACCACCTTGGACCACAAACTCATGTTTTGGTGCGTTGCATAGTGTTTGGGTGCATTTGGGATCGTTTCATAACTGCATGAAACTCGGTGCAAAACGGGGTGAACTGGTGCAATTAATACAAAAGTTCGTGCCATGAAGTCACATTGGGATTTTTCTCAATGAACGCACCCAATCCGCCCGATTGGACCGTAAACTCATGTTTTGGTGCGTTGCATAGTGTTTGGGTGCATTTGGGATCGTTTCGTAACTGCATCAAACTCGATGCAAAACAGGGTGAACTGGTGCAATTAATCCAAAAGTTCGTGCCACGAAGTCACGTCGGGATTTTTCGCAACAAACGCACCCAATCCACTCCATTGGAGCCTAAATTCATGTTTTGGTGCGTTGCATTGTGATTGGGTGCATTTGGGATCGTTTCGTAACTCCATGAAACTCGATGCAAAATAGGGTGAACTGGGGCAATTAATGCAAAAGTTCGTGCCACAAAGTCACGTCCGGATTTTTCTCACGAACGCACCCAATCCACCCCATTGGACCCTAAACTCATGTTTTGGTGCGTTGTATAGTGCTTTGGTGCATTTGAGATCATTTCGTAACTCCATGAAACTCGATGCAAAATATGGTGAACTGGTGCAATTAATGCAAAAGTTCGTGCCACGAAGTCACGTCGGGATTTTTCGCAACGAATGCACCCAATCCACCCCATTGGACCCTAAACTCATGTTTTGGTAAGTTTCATAGTGTTTGGCTTCATCTGTTATCATTTTGATACTGCATGAAACTCGGTGCAAACGGGGTGAACTGGTGCATTAATACAAAAGTTCGTGCCATGAAGTCACATCGGGATTTTACGCAACGAACGCACCCAATCCGCCCCATTGGACCCTAAACTCATGTTTCGGTGCGTTGTATAGTGTTTGGGTGCATTTGGGATCGTTTTGTAACTCCATGAAACTCGATGCAAAATAGGGTGAACTGGGGCAATTAATGCAAAAGTTCGTGCCACGAAGTCATGTCAGAATTTTTCGCAACGAACGCACCCAATCCACCCCATTGGACCCTAAACTCATGTTTTGGAAAGTTTCATAGTGTTTGGGTTCATCTGTTATCGTTTCGTAACTGCATGAAACTCGGTTCAAAACAGTGTGAACTGGTGCAATTAATGCATAAATACGTGCCACGAAGTCACGTCGGGATTTTTCGCAACGAACGCACCCAATCCAGCACATTGGACCCTAAACTCATGTTTTGGTAAGTTTCATAGTGTTTGGGTTCATCTGTTATCGTTTCGTGACTGCATGAAACTCGGTGCAAAACGGTGTGAACTGGTGCAATTAAAGCAAAAGTTCGTGGCACGAAGCCACGTCCGGATTTTTCACAACGAACGCACCCAATCCACCCCATTGGACCCTAAACTCATGTTTTGGTGCGTTGCATAGTGTTTGGGTGCATTCGGGATCGTTTTGTAACTGCATGAAACTCGGTGCAAAACAGTGTGAATTGGTGCAATTAATGCATAAATACGTGCCACGAAGTCATGTCGGGATTTTTCGCAACGAACGCACCCAATCCAGCACATTGGACCCTAAACTCATGTTTTGGTAAGTTTCATAGTGTTTGGGTTCATCTGTTATCGTTTCGTAACTGCGTGAAACTCGGTGCAATACTGTGTGAACTGGCGCAATTAATGCAAAAGTTCGTGCCACGAAGTCACGTCCGGATTTTTCGCAACGAACACACCCAATCCACCCCATTGGACCCTAAACTCATGTTTTGGTAAGTTTAATAGTGTTTGGGTTCATCTGTTATCGTTTCGTAACTACATGAAACTCGGTGCAAAACGGTGTGAACTTGTGCAATTAATGCAAAAGTTCGTGCCACGATGTCACATCGGGATTTTTCGCAACGAACGCACCCAATCCACCCCATTGGACCCTAAACTCATATTTTGGTAAGTTTCATAGTGTTTGGGTTGATCTGTTATCATTTCGTAACTTCATGAAACTCGGTGCAAAACGGTGTGAACTGGTGCAATTAATACAAAAGTTCGTGCCGCGAAGTGACGTCGGGATTTTTCACAACGAACGCACCCAATCCACCACCTTGGACCATAAACTCATGTTTTGGTGCATTGCATAGTGTTTGGGTGCATTTGGGATCATTTGTTAACTGCATGAAACTCGGTGCAAAACAGTGTGAACTGGTGCAATTAATGCAAAAATATGTGCCACGAAGTCATGTTGGGATTTTTCGCAACGAACGCACCCAATCCACCCCATTGGTCCCTAAACTCATGTTTAGGTAAGTTTCATAGTGTTTGGGTTCATCTGTTATCATTTCGTAACTGCATGAAACTCGGTTCAAAACAGTGTGAACTGGTGCAATTAATGCAAAAGTACGTGCCACGAAGTCACATCGGGATTTTTTACAATGAACGCACCCAATCCATTCCATTGGACCCTAAACTCATGTTTTGGTGCGTTGCCAAGTGTTTGGGTGCATTTGGGATCATTTCGTAACCGCATGAAACTCGATGCAAAACAGGGTGAACTAGTGCAGCTAATGCGAAAGCTCGTGCCACAAAGTCACACCGGGATTTTTCTCTACGAACGCACCCAATCCACCCCATTGGACCCTAAACTCATGTTTTGGTGCGTTGCATAGTGTTTGGGTGCATTTGGGATCGTTTCATAACTGCATGAAACTCGGTGCAAAACGGGGTGAAATGGTACAATTAATACAAAAGTTCGTGCCATGAAGTCACATCGGGATTTTTCGCAACGAACGCACCCAATCCGCCGCATTGGACCCTAAACTCATGCTTCGGTGCGTTGTATAGTGTTTGGGTGCATTTGGGATCGTTTTGTAACTCCATGAAACTCGATGCAAAATAGGGTGAACTGGGGCAATTAATGCAAAAGTTCGTGCCACGAAGTCATGTCAGAATTTTTCGCAACGAACGCACCCAATCCACCCCATTGGAACCTAAACTCATGTTTTGGTAAGTTTCATAGTGTTTGGGTTCATCTGTTATCGTTCCGTAACTTCGTGAAACTCGGTGCAATACGGTGTGAACTGGGGCAATTAATGCAAAAGTTCGTGCCACAAAGTCATGTCAGAATTTTTCGCAACGAACGCACCCAATCCACCCCATTGGACCCTAAACACATGTTTTGGTAAGTTTCATAGTGTTTGGGTTCATCTGTTATCATTTCGTAACTGCGTGAAACTCGGTGCAATGCGGTGTGAACTGGTGCATTTAATGCAAAAGTCTGTGCCACGAAGTCACGTCGGGATTTTTCGCAACGAACGCACCCAATCCACCCCATTGGACCCTAAGCTCATATTTTGGTAAGTTTCATAGTGTTTGTGTTGATCTGTTATCATTTCGTAACTGCATGAAACTCGGTGCAAAACCGTGTGAACTGGTGCAATTAATGCAAAAGTTCGTGCGACGAAGTGACGTCATGATTTTTCGCAACGAACGCACCCAATCCACCACCTTGGACCATAAACTCATGTTTTGGTGCGTTGCATAGTGTTTGGTGCATTTGGGATCGTTTCTTAACTGCATGAAACTCGGTGCAAAACAGTGTGATCTGGTGAAATTAATGCAAAAATACGTGCCACGAATTTATGTCGGGATTTTTCGCAACGAACGCACCCAATCCACCCCATTGGACCCTAAACTCATGTTTTGGTAAGTTTCATAGTGTTTGGCTTCATCTGTTATCGTTTCGTAACTGCATGAAACTCGGTGCAATACGGTGTGAACTGGGGCAATTAATGCAAAAGTTCGTGCCACGAAGTCATGTCAGAATTTTTCGCAACGAACGCACCCAATCCACCCCATTGGACCCTAAACTCATGTTTTGGTAAGTTTCATAGTGTTTGGATTCATCTGTTATCGTTTCGTAACTGCGTGAAACTCGGTGCAATACGGTGTGAAATGGTGCAATTAATGCAAAAGTCCGTGCCACGAAGTCACGTCGGGATTTTTCGCAACGAACGCACCCAATCCACCCCATAGGACCCTAAACTCATATTTTGGAAAGTTTCATAGTGTGTGGGTTGAACTGTTATCATTTCGTAACTGCATGAAACTCGGTGCAAAACGGTGTGAACTGGTGCAATTAATGCAAAAGTTCGTGCCACGAAGTGACGTCGGGATTTTTCGCAACGAACGCACCCAATCCTCCCCATTGGACCCTAAACTCATATTTTGGTAAGTTTCATAGTGTTTGGGTTGATCTGTTATCATTTCGTAACTGCATGAAACTCGGTGCAAAACGGTGTGAACTGGTGCAATTAATGCAAAAGTTCGTGCCATGAAGTGGCGTCGGGATTTTTCGCAACGAACGCACCCAATCCACCACCTTGGACCATAAACTCATGTTTTGGTGCGTTGCATAGTGTTTGGGTGCATTTGGGATCATTTCATAACTGCAAGAAACTCGGTGCAAAACAGTGTGAACTGGTGCAATTAATGCAAAAATACGTGCCACGAAGTCATGTCGGGATTTTTCACAACGAACGCACCCAATCCACCCCATTGGACCCTAAACTCATATTTTGGTAAGTTTCATAGTGTTTGGGTTCATCTGTTATCATTTCATGACTGCATGAAACTCGTTTCAAAACGGTGTGAACTGGTGCAATTAATGCAAAAGTACGTGCCACGAAGTCACGTCGGGATTTTTTACAATGAACGCACCCAATCCACTCCATTGGACCCTAAACTCATGTTTTGGTGCGTTGCCTAGTGTTTGGGTGCATTTGGGATCATTTCGTAACCGCATGAAACTCGATGCAAAACAGGGTGAACTAGTGAAGCTAATGCGAAAGCTCGTGCCACGAAGTCACACCGGGATTTTTCTCTACGAACGACCCAATCCACCACATTGGACACCTAACTCATGTTTTGGTGCGTTGCATAGTGTTTGGGTGCATTTGAGATCGTTTCATAACTACACGAAACTCGGTGCAAAACGGGGTGAACTGGTGCAATTAATACAAAAGTTCGTGCCATGAAGTCACATCGGGATTTTTCGAAATGAACGCACCCAATCCACCCCATTGGACCCTAAACTCATGTTTCGGTGTGTTGTATAGTGTTTGGGTGCATTTGGGATCGTTTTCTAACTCCATGAAACTCGAAGCAAAATAGGGTGAACTGGGGCAATTAATGCAAAAGTTCGTGCCACGAAGTCATGTCAGAATTTTTCGCAACGAATGCACCCAATCCACCCCATTGGACCCTAAACTCGTGTTTTTCTAAGTTTCATAGTGTTTGGGTTCATCTGTTATCGTTTCGTAACTACGTGAAACTCTGTGCAATACGGTGTGAACTGGTGCAATTAATGCAAAAGTCCGTGCCACGAAGTCACGTCGGGATTTTTCGCAACGAACGCACCCAATCCACCCCATTGGACCCTAAACTCATGTTTTGGTAAGTTTCATAATGTTTGGGTTCATCTGTTATCATTTCGTAACTGCATGAAACTCGGTTCAAAACGGTGTGAACTGGTGCAATTAATGCAAAAGTACGTGCCACGAAGTCACGTCGGGATTTTTTACAATGAACGCACCCAATCCACTCTATTGGACCCTAAACTCATGTTTTGGTGCGTTGCCTAGTGTTTGGGTGCATTTGGGATCATTTCGTAACCGCATGAAACTCGATGCAAAATAGGGTGAACTAGTGCGGCTAATGCGAAAGCTCGTGCCACGAAGTCACACCGGGATTTTTCTCTACGAACGCACCCAATCCACCCCATTGGACCCTAAACTCATGTTTTGGTGTGTTGCATAGTGTTTGGATGCATTTGGGATCGTTTCATAACTGCATGAAACTCGGTGCAAAACGGGGTGAACTGGTGCAATTAATACAAAAGTTCGTGCCATGAAGTCACATCGGGATTTTTCGCAATGAACGCACCCAATCCGCCCCATTGGACCCTAAACTCATGTTTCGGTGCATTGTATAGTGTTTGGGTGCATTTGGGATCGTTTTGTAACTCCATGAAACTCGATGCAAAATAGGGTGAACTGGGGCAATTAATGCAAAAGTTCGTGCCACGAAGTCATGTCAGAATTTTTCGCAACGAACGCACCCAATCCACCCCATTGGACCCTAAACTCATGTTTTGGTAAGTTTCATAGTGTTTGGGTTCATCTGTTATCGTTTCGTAACTGCGTGAAACTCGGTGCAATACGGTGTGAACTGGTGCAATTAATGCAAAAGTTCGTGCCACGAAGCCACGTCCGGATTTTTTGCAACGAACGCACCCAATCCGCCCCATTGGACCCTAAATTCATGTTTTGGTGCGTTGTATAGTAGTTGGGTGCATTTGAGATCATTTCGTAACTCCATGAAACTCAATGCAAAATAGGGTGAACTGTGAAATTATTTTAAAAGTTTGTGCCACGAAGTCACGTCGGGATTTTTCGCAACGAACGCACCCAATCCACCCCATTGGACCCTAAACTCATGTTTTGGTAAGTTTCATAGTGTTTGGGTTCATCTGTTATCGTTTCGTAACTACGTGAAACTCTGTGCAATACGGTGTGAACTGGTGCAATTAATGCAAAAGTCCGTGCCACGAAGTCACATCGGGATTTTTCGCAATGAACGCACCCAATCCACCCCATTGGACCCTAAACTCATATTTTGGTAAGTTTCATAGTGTTTGGGTTGATCTGTTATCATTTCATAACTGCATGAAACTCGGTGCAAAACGGTGTGAACTAGTGCAATTAATGCAAAAGTTCGTGCCACGAAGTGACGTCGGGATTTTTCGCAACAAACGCACCCAATCCACCACCTTGGACCATAAACTCATGTTTTGGTGCGTTGCATAGTGTTTGGGTGCATTTGGGATCGTTTCTTAACTGCATGAAACTCGGTGCAAAACAGTGTGAACTGGTGCAATTAATGCAAAAATACGTGCGACGAAGTCATGTCGGGATTTTTCGCAACGAACGCACCCAATCCACCCCATTGGACCCTAAACTCATGTTTTGGTAAGTTTCATAGTGTTTGGGTTCATTTGTTATCATTTCGTAACTGTATGAAACTCGGTTGAAAACAGTGTGAACTGGTGCATTTAATGCAAAAGTACGTGCCACGAAGTCACGTCGGGATTTTTTACAATGAACGCACCCAATCCACTCCATTGGACCCTAAACTCATGTTTTGGTGCGTTGACTAGTGTTTGGGTGCATTTGGGATCATTTCGTAACCGCATGAAACTTGATGCAAAACAGGGTGAACTAGTGCAGCTAATGCGAAAGCTCGTGCCACGAAGTCACACCGGGATTTTTCTCTACGAACGCACACAATCCACCCCATTGGACCCTAAACTCATGTTTTGGTGCGTTCCATAGTGTTTGGGTGCATTTGGGATCGTTTCATAACTACATTAAACTCGGTGAAAAACGGGGTGAACTGGTGCAATTAATACAAAAGTTCGTGCCATGAAGTCACATCGGGATTTTTCGCAATGAACGCACCCAATCCACCCCATTGGACCCTAAACTCATGTTTTGGTGTGTTGTATAGTGTTTGGGTGCATTTGGGATCATTTTCTAACTCCATGAAACTCGAAGCAAAATAGGGTGAACTGGGGCAATTAATGCAAAAGTTCGTGCCACGAAGTCAAGTCAGAATTTCTTGCAACGAACGCACCCAATCCACCCCATTGGACCCTAAACTCGTGTTTTGGTAAGTGTCATAGTGTTTGGGTTCATCTGTTATCGTTTCGTAACTACGTGAAACTTTGTGCAATACGGTGTGAACTGGTGCAATTAATGCAAAAGTCCGTGCCACGAAGTCACGTCGGTATTTTTCGCAACGAACGCACCCAATCCACCCCATTGGACCCTAAACTCATGTTTTGGTAAGTTTAATAGTGTTTGGGTTCATCTGTTATCGTTTCGTAACTACATGAAACTCGGTGCAAAACGGTGTGAACTTGTGCAATTAATGCAAAAGTTCGTGCCACGATGTCACGTTGGGATTTTTCGCAACGAACGCTCCCAATCCACCACATTGGACCCTAAACTCATGTTTTGGAGCGTTGCATAGTGTTTGGGAGCATTTGGGATCGTTTTGTGACTGCATGAAACTCGGTGCAAAAGAGTGTGAACTGGTGCAATTAATACAAAAGTTCGTGGCATGAAGTCGCATCGGGATTTTTCGCAATGAACACATCCAATCCACCACCTTGGACCATAAAGTCATGTTTTGGTGCGTTGTATAGTGTTTGGGTGCATTTGGGATCGTTTCTTAACTCCATGAAACTCGATGCAAAATAGGGTGAACTGGTGCAATTAATGCAAAAGTCCGTGCCACGAAGTCATGTCGAGATTTTTCGCAACGAAAGCACCCAACCCACCCCATTGGACCCTAAACTCATGTTTTGGTAATTTTCATAGTGTTTGGGTTCATCTGTTATCATTTTGTAACTGCATGAAACTCGGTGCAAAATAGTGTGAACTGGTGCAATTAATGCAAAAGTACGTGCCGCGAAGTCACACCGGGTTTTTTACAATGAACGCACCCAATCCACTCCATTGGACCATAAACTCATGTTTTGGTGCGTTGCCTAGTGTTTGGGTGCATTTGGGATCATTTCGTAACCGCATGAAACTCGATGCAAAACAGGGTGCACTGGTGCAATTAATGCAAAAATACGTGCCACGAAGTCATGTCGGGATTTTTCTCTACGAACGCACCCAATCCACCCCATTGGACCCTAAACTCTTGTTTTGGTAAGTTTCAAAGTGTTTGGGTTCATCTGTTATCATTTCGTAAATGCATGAAACTCGGTTCAAAACGGTGTGAACTGGTGCAATTAATGCAAAAGTACGTGCCACGAAGTCACGTCGGGATTTTTAACAATGAACGCACCCAATCCACTCCATTGGACCCTAAACACATGTTTTGGTGCGTTGCCTAGTGTTTGGGTGCATTTGGGATCATTTCGTAACTGCATGAAACTCGGTGCAAAACGGGGTGAACTGGTGCAATTAATACAAAAGTTCGTGCCATGAAGTCACATCGGGATTTTTCGCAACGAACGCACCCAATCCTCCCCATTGGACCCTAAACTCATGTTTCTGTGCGTTGTATAGTGTTTGGGTGCATTTGGGATCGTTTTGTAACTCCATGAAACTCGAAGCAAAATAGGGTGAACTGGGGCAATTAATGAAAAAGTTCGTGCCACGAAGTCAAGTCAGAATTTTTCGCAACGAACGCACCCAATCCACCCCATTGGACCCTAAACTCATGTTTTGGTAAGTTTCATAGTGTTTGGGTTCATCTGTTATCGTTTCGTAACTACGTGAAACTCTGTGCAATACGGTGTGAACTGGTGCAATTAATGCAAAAGTCCGTGCCACGAAGTCACATTGGGATTTTTCGCAACGAACGCACCCAATCCACCCCATTGGACCCTAAACTCATATTTTGGTAAGTTTCATAGTGTTTGGGTTGATCTGTTATCATTTCATAACTGCATGAAACTCGGTGCAAAACGGTGTGAACTAGTGCAATTAATGCAAAAGTTCGTGCCACGAAGTGACATCGGGATTTTTCGCAACAAACGCACCCAATCCACCACCTTGGACCATAAACTCATGTTTTGGTGCGTTGCATAGTGTTTGGGTGCATTTGGGATCGTTTCTTAACTGCATGAAACTCGGTGCAAAACAGTGTGAACTGGTGCAATTAATGCAAAAATACGTGCGACGAAGCCATGTCGGGATTTTTCGCAACGATCGCACCCAATCCACCCCATTGGACCCTAAACTCATGTTTTGGTAAGTTTCATAGTGTATGGGTTCAATTGTTATCATTTCGTAACTGTATGAAACTCGGTTCAAAACGGTGTGAACTGGTGCAATTAATGCAAAAGTACGTGCCACGAAGTCACGTCGGGATTTTTTACAATGAACGCACCCAATCCACTCCATTGGACCCTAAACTCATGTTTTGGTGCGTTGACTAGTGTTTGGGTGCATTTGGGATCATTTCGTAACCGCATGAAACTTGATGCAAAACAGGGTGAACTAGTGCAGCTAATGCGAAAGCTCGTGCCACGAAGTCACACCGGGATTTTTCTCTACGAACGCACACAATCCACCCCATTGGACCCTAAACTCATGTTTTGGTGCGTTCCATAGTGTTTGTGTGCATTTGGGATCGTTTCATAACTACATGAAACTCGGTGCAAAACGGAGTGAACTGGTGCAATTAATACAAAAGTTCGTGCCCTGAAGTCACATCGGGATTTTTCGCAATGAACGCACCCAATCCACCCCATTGGACCCTAAACTCATGTTTCGGTGTGTTGTATAGTGTTTGGGTGCATTTGGGATCGTTTTCTAACTCCATGAAACTCGAAGCAAAATAGGGTGAACTGGGGCAATTAATGCAAAAGTTCATGCCACGAAGTCAAGTCAGAATTTCTTGCAACGAACGCACCCAATCCACCCCATTGGACCCTAAACTCGTGTTTTGGTAAGTGTCATAGTGTTTGGGTTCATCTGTTATCGTTTCGTAACTACGTGAAACTCTGTGCAATACGGTGTGAACTGGTGCAATTAATGCAAAAGTCCGTGCCACGAAGTCACATCGGGATTTTTCGCAATGAACGCACCCAATCCACCCCATTGGACCCTAAACTCATATTTTGGTAAGTTTCATAGTGTTTGGGTTGATCTGTTATCATTTTGTAACTGCATGAAACTCGGTGCAAAACAGTGTGAACTGATGCAATTAATGCAAAAGTTCGTGCCACGAAGTTACGTCGGGATTTTTCGCAACGAACGCACCCAATCCACCACCTTGGACCATAAACTCATGTTTTGGTGTGTTGCATAGTTTTTTGGGTGCATTTGGGACCGTTTCTTAACTGCATGAAACTCGATGCAAAACAGTGTGAACTGGTGCAATTAATGCAAAAATACGTGCCACGAAGTCATGTCGGGATTTTTCGCAACGAACGCACCCAATCCACCCCATTGGACCCTAAACTCATATTTTGGTAAGTTTCATAGTGTTTGGGTTCATCTGTTATCATTTCGTGACTGCATGAAACTCGGTTCAAAATGGTGTGAACTGGTGCAATTAATGCAAAAGTACGTGCCACGAAGTCACGTCGGGATTTTTTACAATGAACGCACCCAATCCACTCCATTGGACCCTAAACTCATGTTTTGGTGCGTTGCCTAGTGTTTGGGTGCATTTGGGATCATTTCGTAACCGCATGAAACTCGATGCAAAACAGGGTGAACTAGTGAATCTAGTGCGAAAGCTCGTGCCACGAAGTCACACCGGGATTTTTCTCTACGAACGCACCCAATCCACCACATTGGACCGTAAACTCATGTTTGGGTGCGTTGCATAGTGTTTGGGTGCATTTGGGATCGTTTCATAACTACATGAAACTCGGTGCAAAATGGGGTGAACTGGTGCAATTAATACAAAAGTTCGTGCCCTGAAGTCACATCGGGATTTTTCGCAATGAACGCACCCAATCCACCCCATTGGACCCTAAACTCATGTTTCGGTGTGTTGTATAGTGTTTGGGTGCATTTGGGATCGTTTTCTAACTCCATGAAACTCGAAGCAAAATAGGGTGAACTGGGCAATTAATGCAAAAGTTCGTGCCACGAAGTCAAGTCAGAATTTCTTGCAACGAACGCACCCAATCCACCCCATTGGACCCTAAACTCGTGTTTTGGTAAGTGTCATAGTGTTTGGGTTCATCTGTTATCGTTTCGTAACTACGTGAAACTCTGTGCAATACGGTGTGAACTGGTGCAATTAATGCAAAAGTCCGTGCCACGAAGTCACATCTGGATTTTTCGCAACGAACGCACCCAATCCACCCCATTGGACCCTAAACTCATATTTTGGTAAGTTTCATAGTGTTTGGGTTGATCTGTTATCATTTTGTAACTGCATGAAACTCGGTGCAAAACAGTGTGAACTGATGCAATTAATGCAAAAGTTCGTGCCACGAAGTTACGTCGGGATTTTTCGCAACGAACGCACCCAATCCACCACCTTGGACCATAAACTCATGTTTTGGTGCGTTGCATAGTGTTTGGGTGCATTTGGGACCGTTTCTTAACTGCATGAAACTCGATGCAAAACAGTGTGAACTGGTGCAATTAATGCAAAAATACGTGCCACGAAGTCATGTCGGGATTTTTCGCAACGAACGCACCCAATCCACCCCATTGGACCCTAAACTCATATTTTGGTAAGTTTCATAGTGTTTGGGTTCATCTGTTATCATTTCGTGACTGCATGAAACTCGGTTCAAAATGGTGTGAACTGGTGCAATTAATGCAAAAGTACGTGCCACGAAGTCACGTCGGGATTTTTTACAATGAACGCACCCAATCCACTCCATTGGACCCTAAACTCATGTTTTGGTGCGTTGCCTAGTGTTTGGGTGCATTTGGGATCATTTCGTAACCGCATGAAACTCGATGCAAAACAGGGTGAACTAGTGAATCTAGTGCGAAAGCTCGTGCCACGAAGTCACACCGGGATTTTTCTCTACGAACGCACCCAATCCACCACATTGGACCGTAAACTCATGTTTGGGTGCGTTGCATAGTGTTTGGATGCATTTGGGATCGTTTCATAACTACATGAAACTCGGTGCAAAACGGGGTGAACTGGTGCAATTAATACAAAAGTTCGTGCCCTGAAGTCACATCGGGATTTTTCGCAATGAACGCACCCAATCCACCCCATTGGACCCTAAACTCATGTTTCGGTGTGTTGTATAGTGTTTGGGTGCATTTGGGATCGTTTTCTAACTCCATGAAACTCGAAGCAAAATAGGGTGAACTGGGCAATTAATGCAAAAGTTCGTGCCACGAAGTCAAGTCAGAATTTCTTGCAATGAACGCACCCAATCCACCCCATTGGACCCTAAACTCGTGTTTTGGTAAGTGTCATAGTGTTTGGGTTCATCTGTTATCGTTTCGTAACTACGTGAAACTCTGTGCAATACGGTGTGAACTGGTGCAATTAATGCAAAAGTCCGTGCCACGAAGTCACATCGGGATTTTTCGCAACGAACGCACCCAATCCACCCCATTGGACCCTAAACTCATATTTTGGTAAGTTTCATAGTGTTTGGGTTGATCTGTTATCATTTTGTAACTGCATGAAACTCGGTGCAAAACGGTGTGAACTGATGCAATTAATGCAAAAGTTCGTGCCACGAAGTTACGTCGGGATTTTTCGCAACGAACGCACCCAATCCACCACCTTGGACCATAAACTCATGTTTTGGTGCGTTGCATAGTGTTTGGGTGCATTTGGGATCGTTTCTTAACTGCATGAAACTCGATGCAAAACAGTGTGAACTGGTGCAATTAATGCAAAAATACGTGCCACGAAGTCATGTCGGGATTTTTCGCAACGAACGCACCCAATCCACCCCATTGGACCCTAAACTCATATTTTGGTAAGTTTCATAGTGTTTGGGTTCATCTGTTATCATTTCGTGACTGCATGAAACTCGGTTCAAAATGGTGTGAACTGGTGCAATTAATGCAAAAGTACGTGCCACGAAGTCACGTCGGGATTTTTTACAATGAACGCACCCAATCCACTCCATTGGACCCTAAACTCATGTTTTGGTGCGTTGCCTAGTGTTTGGGTGCATTTGGGATCATTTCGTAACCGCATGAAACTCGATGCAAAACAGGGTGAACTAGTGAATCTAGTGCGAAAGCTCGTGCCACGAAGTCACACCGGGATTTTTCTCTACGAACGCACCCAATCCACCACATTGGACCGTAAACTCATGTTTGGGTGCGTTGCATAGTGTTTGGGTGCATTTGGGATCGTTTCATAACTACATGAAACTCGGTGCAAAACGGGGTGAACTGGTGCAATTAATACAAAAGTTCGTGCCATGAAGTCACATCGGGATTTTTCGAAATGAACGCACCCAATCCACCCCATTGGACCCCAAACTCATGTTTCGGTGTGTTGTATAGTGTTTGGGTGCATTTGGGATCGTTTTCTAACTCCATGAAACTCGAAGCAAAATAGGGTGAACTAGGGCAATTAATGCAAAAGTTCGTGCCACGAAGTCATGTCAGAATTTTTCGCAACGAACGCACCCAATCCACCCCATTGGACCCTAAACTCATGTTTTGGTAAGTTTCATAGTGTTTGGGTTCATCTGTTATCGTTTCGTAACTACGTGAAACTCTGTGCAATACGGTGTGAACTGGTGCAATTAATGCAAAAGTCCGTGCCACGAAGTCACGTCGGGATTTTTCGCAACGAACGCACCCAATCCACCCCATTGGACCCTAAACTCATATTTTGGTAAGTTTCATAGTGTTTGGGTTGATCTGTTATCATTTCGTAACTGCATGAAACTCGGTGCAAAACGGTGTGAACTGGTGCAATTAATGCAAAAGTTCGTGCCACGAAGTTACATCGGGATTTTTCGCAACGAACGCACCCAATCCACCACCTTGGACCATAAACTCATGTTTTGGTGCGTTGCATAGTGTTTGGTTGCATTTGGGATCGTTTCTTAACTGCATGAAACTCGGTGCAAAACAGTGTGAACTGGTAGAATTAATGCAAAAATACGTGCCATGAAGTCATGTCGGGATTTTTCGCAACGAACGCACCCAATCCACCCCATTGGATCCTAAACTCATGTTTTGGTAAGTTTCATAGTGTTTGGGTTCATCTGTTATCATTTCGTAACTGCATGAAACTCGGTTCAAAACGGTGTGAACTGGTGCAATTAATGCAAAAGTACGTGCCACGAAGTCACGTCGGGATTTTTTACAATGAACGCACCCAATCCACTCCATTGGACCCTAAACTCATGTTTTGGTGCGTTGCCTAGTGTTTGGGTGCATTTGGGATCATTTCGTAACCGCATGAAACTCGATGCAAAACAGGGTGAACTAGTGCAGCTAATGCGAAAGCTCGTGCCACGAAGTCACACCGGGATTTTTCTCTACGAACGCACCCAATCCACCCCATTGGACCCTAAACTCATGTTTTGGTGCGTTGCATAGTGTTTGGGTGCATTTGGGATCGTTTCATAACTGCATGAAACTCGGTGCAAAACGGGGTGAACTGGTGCAATTAATACAAAAGTTCGTGCCATGAAGTCACATCGGGATTTTTCGCAACGAACGCACCCAATCCACCCCATTGGACCCTAAACTCATGTTTCGGTGCGTTGTATAGTGTTTGGGTGCATTTGGGATCGTTTTGTAACTCCATGAAACTTGATGCAAAATAGGGTGAACTGGGGCAATTAATGCAAAAGTTCGTGCCACGAAGTCATGTCAGAATTTTTCGCAACAAACGCACCCAATCCACCCCATTGGACCCTAAACTCATGTTTTGGTAAGTTTCATAGTGTTTGGGTTCATCTGTTATCGTTTCGTAACTGCGTGAATCTCGTTGCAATACGGTGTGAACTGGTGCAATTAATTCAAAAGTTCGTGCCACGAAGTCATGTCCGGATTTTTCGCAACGAACGCACCCATTCCGCCCCATTGTACTCTAAACTCATGTTTTGGTGCGTTGTATAGTAGTTGGGTGCATTTGAGATCATTTCGTAACTCCATGAAACTCGATGCAAAATAGGGTGAACTGGTGCAATTAATGCAAAAGTTTGTGCCACGAAGTCACGTCTGGATTTTTCGCAATGAACGCACCCAATCCACCCCATTGGACCCTAAACTCATGTTTTGGTAAGTTTAATAGTGTTTGGGTTCATCTGTTATCGTTTCGTAACTGCATGAAACTCGGTGCAAAACAGTGTGAACTTGTGCAATTAATGCAAAAGTTCGTGCCACGATGTCACGTCGGGATTTTTCGCAACGAACGCTCCCAATCCACCACATTGGACCCTAAACTCAGGTTTTGGAGCGTTGCATAGTGTTTGGGAGCATTTGGAATCGTTTTGTGACTGCATGAAACTCGGTGCAAAAGAGTGTGAACTGGTGCAATTAATACAAAAGTACGTGCCACGAAGACACGTCGGGATTTTTTGCAACAAACGCACCCAATCCACTCCATTGGAGCCTAAACTCATGTTTTGGTGCGTTGCATAGTGTTTGGGTGCATTTGGGATCATTTCGTAACCGCATGAAACTCGATGCAAAATAGGGTGAACTAGTGCAATTAATGCGAAAGCTCGTGCCATGAAGTCACGCCAGGATTTTTCTCTACGAACGCACCCAATCCGCCCCATTGGACCGTAAACTCATGTTTTGGTGCGTTGCATAGTATTTGGGTGCATTTGGGATCATTTAATTAAAGCATGAAACTCTGTGCAAAACGGGGTGAACTGGTGCAATTAATAGAAAAGTTCGTGCCATGAAGTCACATCGGGATTTTTCGCAATGAACACACCCAATCCGCTCCATTGGACCCTAAACTCATGTTTTGGTGCGTTGTATAGTGTTTGGGTGCATTTGGGATCGTTTTGTAACTCCATGAAACTCGATGCAAAATAAGGTGAACTGGTGCAATTAATGCAAAAGTCCGTGCCACGAAGTCACGTCGGGATTTTTCGCAACGAACGTACCCAATCCACCCCATTGGACCCTAAACTCATATTTTGGTAAGTTTCATAGTGTTTGGGTTGATCTGTTATTATTTCATAATTGCATGAAACTCGGTGCAAAATGGTGCGAACTGGTGCAATTAATGCAAAAGTTCGTGCCACGAAGTGACGTCGATATTTTTCGCAACGAACGCACCCAATCCACCCCATTCGACCCTAAACTCATATTTTGGTAAGTTTCATAGTGTTTGGGTTGATCTGTTATCATTTCATAACTGCATGAAACTCGGTGCAAAACGGTGTGAACTGGTGCAGTTAATGCAAAATTTCGTGCCACGAAGTCATGTCGGGATTTTTCGCAACGAACGCACCCAATCCACCACCTTGGACCATAAACTCATGTTTTGGTGCGTTGCATAGTGTTTGGGTGCATTTGGGATCGTTTCTTAACTGCATGAAACTCGGTGCAAAACAGTGTGAACTGGTGCAATTAATGCAAAAATACGTGCCACGAAGTCATGTCGGGATTTTTCGCAACAAACGCACCCAATCCACCCCATTGGACCCTAAACTCACGTTTTGGTAAGTTTCATAGTGTTTGGGTTCATCTGTTATCATTTCGTAACTGCATGAAACTCGGTTCAAAACGGTGTGAACTGGTGCAATTAATGCAAAAGTACGTGCCACGAAGTCACGTCGGGATTTTTTACAATGAACGCACCCAATCCACTCCAATGGACCCTAAACTCATGTTTCGGTGCGTTGCCTAGTGTTTGGGTGCATTTGGGATGATTTCGTAACCGCATGAAACTCGATGCAAAACAGGGTGAACTGGGGCAATTAATGCAAATGTTCGTGCCACGAAGTCATGTCAGAATTTTTCGCAACAAACGCACCCAATCCACCCCATTGGACCCAAAACTCATGTTTTGGTAAGTTTCATAGTGTTTGGGTTCATGTGTTATCATTTTGTAACTGCATGAAACTCGGTTCAAAATGGTGTGAACTGGTGCAATTAATGCAAAAGTACGTGCCACGAAGTCACGTCGGAATTTTTTACAATGAACGCACCCAATTCACTCCATTGGACTCTAATCTCATGTTTTGGTGCGTTGCCTAGTGTTTGGGTGCATTTGGGATCATTTCGTAACCGCATGAAACTCGATGCAAAACAGGGTGAACTAGTGCAGCTAATGCGAAAGCTCGTGCCACGAAGTCACACCGGGATTTTTCTCTACGAACGCACCCAATCCACCCCATTGGACCCTAAACTCATCTTTTGGTGCGTTGCATAGTGTTTGGGTGCATTTGGGATCGTTTCATTACTGCATGAAACTCGGTGCAAAACGGGGTGAACTGGTGCAATTAATACAAAAGCTCGTGCCATGAAGTCACATCGGGATTTTTCGCAACGAACGCACCCAATCCGCCCCATTGGACCCTAAACTCTTGTTTCGGTGCGTTGTATAGTGTTTGGGTGCATTTGGGATCCTTTTGTAACTCTATGAAACTCGATGCAAAATAGGCTGAACTGGGGCAATTAATGCAAAAGTTTGTGCCACGAAGTCATGTCAGAATTTTTCGCAACGAACGCACCCAATCCACACCATTGGACCCTAAACTCATGTTTTGGTAAGTTTCATAGTGTTTGGGTTCATCTGTTATCGTTTCGTAACTGCGTGAAACTCGGTGCAATCCGGTGTGCACTGGTGCAATTAATGCAAAAGTTCGTGCCACGAAGTCACGTCCGGATTTTTCGCAACGAACGCTCCCAATCCACCACATTGGACCCTAAACTCAAGTTTTGGAGCGTTGCATAGTGTTTGGGAGCATTTGGGATCGTTTTGTGACTGCATGAAACTCGGTGCAAAAGAGTGTGAACTGGTGCAATTAATGCAAAAGTACGTGCCACGAAGTCACATCGGGTTTTTTTGCAACAAACGCACCCAATCCACTCCATTGGAGCCTAAACTCATGTTTTGGTGCGTTGCATAGTGTTTGGGTGCATTTGGGATCATTTCGTAACCGCATGAAACTCGATGCAAAACAGGGTGAACTAGTGCAATTAATGCGAAAGCTCGTGCCATGAAGTCAAGCCAGGATTTTTCTCTACGAACGCACCCAATCCACCCCATTGGACACTAAACTGGTGTTTTGGTGCGTTGCATAGTGTTTGGGTGCATTTGGGATCATTTCATTAATGCATGAAACTCAGTGCAAAACGGGGTGAACTGGTGCAATTAATACAAAAGTTTGTGCCATGAAGTCGCATCGGGATTTTTCGCAATGAACACACCCAATCCGCTCCAATGGACCCTAAACTCATGTTTTGGTGCGTTGTATAGTGTTTGGGTGCATTTGGGATCATATCGTAACTCCATGAAACTCGATGCAAAATAGGGTGAACTGGTGCAATTAATGCAAAAGTTTGTGCCACGAAGTGACGTCGGGATTTTTCGCAACGAACACACCCAATCCACCACCTTGGACCATAAACTCATGTTTTGGTGCGTTGCATAGTGTTTGGGTGCATTTGGGATCGTTTCTTAACTGCATGAAACTCGGTGTAAAACAGTGTGAACTGGTGCAATTAATGCAAAAATACGTGCCACGAAGTCATGTCGGGATTTTTCGCAACGAACGCACCCAATCCACCCCATTGGACCGTAAACTCATGTTTTGGTAAGTTTCATAGTGTTTGGGTTCATCTGTTATCATTTCGTAACTGCATGAAACTCGGTTCAAAATGGTGTGAACTGGTGCAATTAATGCAAAAGTACGTGCCACGAAGTCACGTCGGGATTTTTTACAATGAACGCACCCAATCCACTCCATTGGACCCTAAACTCATGTTTGGTGCGTTGCCTAGTGTTTGGGTGCATTTGGGATCATTTCGTAACCACATGAAACTCGATGCAAAACAGGGTGAACTAGTGCAGCTAATGCGAAAGCTCGTGCCACGAAGTCACACCGGGATTTTTCTCTACGAACGCACCCAATCCACCCCATTGGACCCTAAACTCATGTTTTGGTGCGTTGCATAGTGTTTGGGTGCATTTGGGATCGTTTCATAACTGCATGAAACTCGGTGCAAAACGGGGTATACTGGTGCAATTAATACAAAAGCTCGTGCCATGAAGTCACATCGGGATTTGTCGCAACGAACGCACCCAATCCGCCCCATTGGACCCTAAACTCATGTTTCGGTGCGTTGTATAGTGTTTGGGTGCATTTGGGATAGTTTTGTAACTCCACGAAACTCGATGCAAAATAGGGTGAACTGGGGCAATTAATGCAAAAGTTCGTGCCACGAAGTCATGTCAGAATTTTTCGCAACGAACGCACCCAATCCACCGCATTGGACTCTAAACTCATGTTTTGGTAAGTTTCATAGTGTTTGGGTTCATCTGTTATCGTTTCGTAACTGCGTGAAACTTGTTGCAATACGGTGTGAACTGGTGCAATTAATGCAAAAGTTCGTGCCACGAAGTCACGTCCGGATTTTTCGCAACGAACGCACCCATTCCGCCCCATTGGACCCTAAACTCATGTTTTGGTGCGTTGTATAGTAGTTGGGTGCATTTGAGATCATTTCGTAACTCCATGAAACTCGATGCAAAATAGGGTAAACTGGTGCAATTAATACAAAAGTTTGTGCCATGAAGTCACGTCGGGATTTTTCGCAACGAACACACCCAATCCACCCCATTGGACCGTAAACTCATGTTTTGGTAAGTTTCATAGTGTTTGGGTTCATCTGTTATCATTTCGTAACTGCATGAAACTCGGTTCAAAACGGTGTGAACTGGTGCAATTAATGCAAAAGTACGTGCCACGAAGTCACGTCGGGATTTTTTACAATGAACGCACCCAATCCACTCCATTGGACCCTAAACTCATGTTTGGTGCGTTGCCTAGTGTTTGGGTGCATTTGGGATCATTTCGTAACCGCATGAAACTCGATGCAAAACAGGGTGAACTAGTGCAGCTAATGCGAAAGCTCGTGCCACGAAGTCACACCGGGATTTTTCTCTACGAACGCACCCAATCCACCCCATTGGACCCTAAACTCATGTTTTGGTGCGTTGCATAGTGTTTGGGTGCATTTGGGATCGTTTCATAACTGCATGAAACTCGGTGCAAAACGGGGTGAACTGGTGCAATTAATACAAAAGCTCGTGCCATGAAGTCACATCGGGATTTGTCGCAACGAACGCACCCAATCCGCCCCATTGGACCCTAAACTCATGTTTCGGTGCGTTGTATAGTGTTTGGGTGCATTTGGGATCGTTTTGTAACTCCACGAAACTCGATGCAAAATAGGGTGAACTGGGGCAATTACTGCAAAAGTTCGTGCCACGAAGTCATGTCAGAATTTTTCGCAACGAACGCACCCAATCCACCCCATTGGACCCTAAACTCATGTTTTGGTAAGTTTCATAGTGTTTGGGTTTATCTGTTATCGTTTCGTAACTGCGTGAAACTTGTTGCAATACAGTGTGAACTGGTGCAATTAATGCAAAAGTTCGTGCCACGAAGTCACGTCCGGATTTTTCGCAACGAACTCACCCATTCCGCCCCATTGGACCCTAAACTCATGTTTTGGTGCGTTGTATAGTAGTTGGGTGCAGTTGAGATCATTTCGTAACTCCATGAAACTCGATGCAAAATAGGGTGAACTGGTGCAATTAATACAAAAGTTTGTGCCACGAAGTCACATCGGGATTTTTCGCAACGAACGCACCCAACCCACTCCATTGGACCCTAAACTCATGTTTTGGTAAGTTTAATAGTGTTTGGGTTCATCTGTTATCGTTTCGTAACTGATTGAAACTCGGTGCAAAACGGTGTGAACTTGTGCAATTAATGCAAAAGTTCGTGGCACGATGTGACGTCGGGATTTTTCGCAACGAACGCTCGCAATCAACCACATTGGACCCTAAACTCATGTTTTGGAGCGTTGCATAGCGTTTGGGTGCATTTGGGATCGTTTCATTACTGCATGAAACTCGGTGCAAAACGGGGTGAACTGGTGAAATTAATACAAAAGTTCGTGCCATGAAGTCGCATCAGGATTTTTCGCAATGAACACACCCAATCCGCTCCAATGGACCCTAAACTCATGTTTTGGTGCGTTGTATAGTGTTTGGGTGCATTTGGGATCATATCGTAACTCCATGAAACTCGATGCAAAATAGGGTGAACTGGTGCAATTAATGCAAAAGTTTGTGCCACGAAGTGACGTCGGGATTTTTCGCTACGAACACACCCAATCCACCACCTTGGACCATAAACTCATGTTTTGGTGCGTTGCATAGTGTTTGGGTGCATTTGGGATCGTTTCTTAATTGCAGGAAACTCGGTGTAAAACAGTGTGAACTGGTGCAATTAATGCAAAAATACGTGCACGAAGTCATGTCGGGATTTTTCGCAACGAACGCACCCAATCCACCCCATTGGACCGTAAACTCATGTTTTGGTAAGTTTCATAGTGTTTGGGTTCATCTGTTATCATTTCGTAACTGCATGAAACTCGGTTCAAAACGGTGTGAACTGGTGCAATTAATGCAAAAGTACGTGCCACGAAGTCACGTCGGGATTTTTTACAATGAACGCACCCAATCCACTCCATTGGACCCTAAACTCATGTTTGGTGCGTTGCCTAGTGTTTGGGTGCATTTGGGATCATTTCGTAACCGCATGAAACTCGATGCAGAACAGGGTGAACTAGTGCAGCTAATGCGAAAGCTCGTGCCACGAAGTCACACCGGGATTTTTCTCTACGAACGCACCCAATCCACCCCATTGGACCCTAAACTCATGTTTTGGTGCGTTGCATAGTGTTTGGGTGCATTTGGGATCGTTTCATAACTGCATGAAACTCGGTGCAAAACGGGGTGAACTGGTGCAATTAATACAAAAGCTCGTGCCATGAAGTCACATCGGGATTTGTCGCAACGAACGCACCCAATCCGCCCCATTGGACCCTAAACTCATGTTTCGGTGCGTTGTATAGTGTTTGGGTGCATTTGGGATCGTTTTTTAACTCCACGAAACTCGATGCAAAATAGGGTGAACTGGGGCAATTAATGCAAAAGTTCGTGCCACGAAGTCATGTCAGAATTTTTCGCAACGAACGCACCCAATCCACCCCATTGGACCCTAAACTCATGTTTTGGTAAGTTTCATAGTGTTTGGGTTTATCTGTTATCGTTTCGTAACTGCGTGAAACTTGTTGCAATACAGTGTGAACTGGTGCAATTAATGCAAAAGTTCGTGCCACGAAGTCACGTCCGGATTTTTCGCAACGAACTCACCCATTCCGCCCCATTGGACCCTAAACTCATGTTTTGGTGCGTTGTATAGTAGTTGGGTGCATTTGAGATCATTTCGTAACTCCATGAAACTCGATGCAAAATAGGGTGAACTGGTGCAATTAATACAAAAGTTTGTGCCACGAAGTCACATCGGGATTTTTCGCAACGAACGCACCCAACCCACTCCATTGGACCCTAAACTCATGTTTTGGTAAGTTTAATAGTGTTTGGGTTCATCTGTTATCGTTTCGTAACTGATTGAAACTCGGTGCAAAACGGTGTGAACTTGTGCAATTAATGCAAAAGTTCGTGGCACGATGTGACGTCGGGATTTTTCGCAACGAACGCTCGCAATCAACCACATTGGACCCTAAACTCATGTTTTGGAGCGTTGCATAGTGTTTGGGTGCATTTGGGATCGTTTCATTACTGCATGAAACTCGGTGCAAAACGGGGTGAACTGGTGCAATTAATACAAAAGTACGTGCCACGAAGTCACGTCGGGATTTTTCGCAATGAACACACCCAATCCGCTCCAATGGACCCTAAACTCATGTTTTGGTGCGTTGTATAGTGTTTGGGTGCATTTGGGATCATATTGTAACTCCATGAAACTCGATGCAAAATAGGGTGAACTGGTGCAATTAATGCAAAAGTTTGTGCCACGAAGTGACGTCGGGATTTTTCGCAACGAACACACCCAATCCACCACATTGGACCATAAACTCATGTTTTGGTGCGTTGCATAGTGTTTGGGTGCATTTGGGATCGTTTCTTAACTGCAGGAAACTCGGTATAAAACAGTGTGAACTGGTGCAATTAATGCAAAAATACGTGCCACGAAGTCATGTCGGGATTTTTCGCAATGAACGCACCCAATCCACCCCATTGGACCGTAAACTCATGTTTTGGTAAGTTTCATAGTGTTTGGGTTCATCTGTTATTATTTCGTAACTGCATGAAACTCGGTTCAAAACGGTGTGAACTGGTGCAATTAATGCAAAAGTACGTGCCACGAAGTCACGTCGGGATTTTTTACAATGAACGCACCCAATCCACTCCATTGGACCCTAAACTCATGTTTGGTGCGTTGCCTAGTGTTTGGGTGCATTTGGGATCATTTCGTAACCGCATGAAACTCGATGCAAAACAGGGTGAACTAGTGCAGCTAATGCGAAAGCTCGTGCCACGAAGTCACACCGGGATTTTTCTCTACGAACGCACCCAATCCACCCCATTGGACCCTAAACTCATGTTTTGGTGCGTTGCATAGTGTTTGGGTGCATTTGGGATCGTTTCATAACTGCATGAAACTCGGTGCAAAATGGGGTGAACTGGTGCAATTAATACAAAAGCTCGTGCCATGAAGTCACATCGGGATTTGTCGCAACGAACGCACCCAATCCGCCCCATTGGACCCTAAACTCATGTTTCGGTGCGTTGTATAGTGTTTGGGTGCATTTGGGATCGTTTTGTAACTCCACGAAACTCGATGCAAACAGGGTGAACTGGGGCAATTAATGCAAAAGTTCGTGCCACGAAGTCATGTCAGAATTTTTCGCAATGAACGCACCCAATCCACCCCATTGGACCCTAAACTCAAGTTTTGGTAAGTTTCATAGTGTTTGGGTTTATCTGTTATCGTTTTGTAACTGCGTGAAACTTGTTGCAATACAGTGTGAACTGGTGCAATTAATGCAAAAGTTCGTGCCACGAAGTCACGTCCGGATTTTTCGCAACGAACTCACCCATTCCGCCCCATTGGACCCTAAACTCATGTTTTGGTGCGTTGTATAGTAGTTGGGTGCATTTGAGATCATTTCGTAACTCCATGAAACTCGATGCAAAATAGGGTGAACTGGTGCAATTAATACAAAAGTTTGTGCCACGAAGTCACATCGGGATTTTTCGCAACGAACGCACCCAACCCACTCCATTGGACCCTAAACTCATGTTTTGGTAAGTTTAATAGTGTTTGGGTTCATCTGTTATCGTTTCGTAACTGATTGAAACTCGGTGCAAAACGGTGTGAACTTGTGCAATTAATGCAAAAGTTCGTGGCACGATGTGACGTCGGGATTTTTCGCAACGAACGCTCGCAATCAACCACATTGGACCCTAAACTCATGTTTTGGAGCGTTGCATAGTGTTTGGGAGCATTTGGGATCGTTTTGTGACTGCATGAAACTCGGTGCAAAAGAGTGTGAACTGGTACAATTAATGCAAAAGTACGTGCCACGAAGTCACGTCGGGATTTTTTGCAACAAACGCACCCAATCCACTCCATTGGAGCCTAAACTCATGTTTTGGTGCGTTGCATAGTGTTTGGGTGCATTTGGGATCGTTTCTTAACTGCATGAAACTCGGTGTAAAACAGTGTGAACCGGTGCAATTAATGCAAAAATACGTGCCACGAAGTCATGTCGGGATTTTTCGCAACGAACGCACTCAATCCACCCTATTGGACCGTAAACTCATGTTTTGTAAGTTTCATAGTGTTTGGGTTCATCTGTTATCATTTCGTAACTGCATGAAACTCAGTTCAAAACGGTGTGAACTGGTGCAATTAATGCAAAAGTACGTGCCACGAAGTCACGTCGGGATTTTTTACAATGAACGCACCCAATCCACTCCATTGGACCCTAAACTCATGTTTGGTGCGTTGCCTAGTGTTTGGGTGCATTTGGGATCATTTCGTAACCGCATGAAACTCGATGCAAAACAGGGTGAACTAGTGCAGCTAATGCGAAAGCTCGTGCCACGAAGTCACACCGGGATTTTTCTCTACGAAAGCACCCAATCCACCCCATTGGACCCTAAACTCATGTTTTGGTGCGTTGCATAGTGTTTGGGTGCATTTGGGATCGTTTCATAACTGCATGAAACTCGGTGCAAAACGGGGTGAACTGGTGCAATTAATACAAAAGTTCGTGCCATGAAGTCACATCGGGATTTGTCGCAACGAACGCACCCAATCCGCCCCATTGGACCCTAAACTCATGTTTCGGTGCATTGTATAGTGTTTGGGTGCATTTGGGATCGTTTTGTAACTCCACGAAACTCGATGCAAAATAGGGTGAACTGGGGCAATTAATGCAAAAGTTCGTGCCACGAAGTCATGTTAGAATTTTTCGCAACGAACGCACCCAATCCACCCCATTGGACCCTAAACTCATGTTTTGGTAAGTTTCATAGTGTTTGGGTTCAACTGTTATCGTTTCGTAACTGCGTGAAACTTGTTGCAATACGGTGTGAACTGGTGCAATTAATGCAAAAGTTCGTGCCACGAAGTCACGTCCGGATTTTTCGCAACGAACGCACCCATTCCGTCCCATTGGACCCTAAACTCATGTTTTGGTGCGTTGTATAGTAGTTGGGTGCATTTGAGATCATTTCGTAACTCCATGAAACTCGATGCAAAATAGGGTGAACTGGTGCAATTAATACAAAAGTTTGTGCCACGAAGTCACGTCGGGATTTTTCGCAACGAACGCACCCAATCCACTCCATTGGACCCTAAACTCATGTTTTGGTAAGTTTAATAGTGTTTGGGTTCATCTGTTATCGTTTCGTAACTGATTGAAACTCGGTGCAAAACGGTGTGAACTTGTGCAATTAATGCAAAAGTTCGTGGCACGATGTGACGTCGGGATTTTTCGCAACGAACGCTCGCAATCAACCACATTGGACCCTAAACTCATGTTTTGGAGCGTTGCATAGTGTTTGGGAGCATTTGGGATCGTTTTGTGACTGCATGAAACTCGGTGCAAAAGAGTGTGAACTGGTACAATTAATGCAAAAGTACGTGCCACGAAGTCACGTCGGGATTTTTTGCAACAAACGCACCCAATCCACTCCATTGGAGCCTAAACTCATGTTTTGGTGCGTTGCATAGTGTTTGGGTGCATTTGGGATCATTTCGTAACCGCATGAAACTCGATGCAAAACAGGGTGAACTAGTGCAATTAATGCGAAAGCTCGTGCCATGAAGTCACGCCAGGATTTTTCTCTACGAACGCACCCAATCCACCCCATTGGACACTAAACTGGTGTTTTGGTGCATTGCATAGTGTTTGGTTGCATTTGGGATCATTTCATTAATACATGAAACTCAGTGCAAAACGGGGTGAACTGGTGCAATTAATACAAAAGTTCGTGCCATGAAGTAGCATCGGGATTTTTCGCAATAAACACACCCAATCCGCTCCATTGGACCCTAAACTCATGTTTTGGTGCATTCTATAGCGTTTGGGTGCATTTGGGATCGTTTCGTAACTCCATGAAACTCGATGCAAAATAGGGTGAACTGGTGCAATTAATGCAAAAGTCCGTGCCACGAAGTCACGTTGGGATTTTTCGCAACGAACACACCCAATCCACCCCATTGGACCCTAAACTCATATTTTGGTAAGTTTCATAGTGTTTGTGTTGATCTGTTATCATTTCGTAACTGCATGAAACTCGGTGCAAAACGGTGTGAACTGGTGCAATTAATGCAAAATTTCGTGCCACGAAGTGACGTCGGGGTTTTTTGCAACGAACGCACCCAATCCACCACCTTGGACCATAAACTCATGTTTTGGTGCGTTGCATAGTGTTTGGGTGCATTTGGGATCGTTTCTTAACTGCATGAAACTCGGTGCAAAACAGTGTGAACTGGTGCAATTAATGCAAAAATACGTGCTACGAAGTCATGTCGCAACGAACGCACCCAATCCACCCCATTGGACCCTAAACTCATGTTTTGGTAAGTTTCATAGTGTTTGGGTTCATCTGTTATCATTTCGTAACTGCATGAAACTCGGTTCAAAACGGTGTGAACTGGTGCAATTAATGCAAAAGTGCGTGCCACGAAGTCACGTCGGGATTTTTTACAATGAACGCACCCAATCCACTCCATTGGACCCTAAACTCATGTTTGGTGCGTTGCCTAGTGTTTGGGTGCATTTGGGATCATTTCGTAACCGCATGAAACTCGGTGCAAAACAGGGTGAACTAGTGCAGCTAATGCGAAAGCTCGTGCCACGAAGTCACACCAGGATTTTTCTCTACGAACGCACCCAATCCACCCCATTGGACCCTAAACTCTTGTTTTGGTGCGTTGCATAGTGTTTGGGTGCATTTGGGATCGTTTCATAACTGCATGAAACTCGGTGCAAAACGGGGTGAACTGGTGCAATTAATACAAAAGCTCGTGCCATGAAGTCACATCGGGATTTGTCGCAACGAACGCACCCAATCCGCCGCATTGGACCCTAAACTCATGTTTCGGTGCGTTGTATAATATTTGGGTGCATTTGGGATCGTTTTGTAACTCCACGAAACTCGATGCAAAATAGGGTGAACAGGGGCAATTAATGCAAAAGTTCGTGCCACGAAGTCATGTCAGATTTTTTCGCAACGAACGCACCCAATCCACCCCATTGGACCCTAAACTCATGTTTTGGTAAGTTTCATAGTTTTTGGGTTCATCTGTTATCGTTTCGTAACTGCGTGAAACTCGTTGCAATACGGTGTGAACTGGTGCAATTAATGCAAAAGTTCGTGCCACGAAGTCACGTCCGGATTTTTCGCAACGAACTCACCCATTCCGCCCCATTGGACCCTAAACTCATGTTTTGGTGCGTTGTATAGTAGTTGGGTGCATTTGAGATCATTTCGTAACTCCATGAAACTCGATGCAAAATAGGGTGAACTAGTGCAATTAATACAAAAGTTTGTGCCACGAAGTCACGTCGGGATTTTTCGCAACAAACGCACCCAACCCACTCCATTGGACCCTAAACTCATGTTTTGGTAAGTTTAATAGTGTTTGGGTTCATCTGTTATCGTTTCGTAACTGCTTGAAACTCGGTGCAAAACGGTGTGAACTTGTGCAATTAATGCAAAAGTTCGTGGCACGATGTGACGTCGGGATTTTTCGCAACGAACGCTCGCAATCAACCACATTGGACCCTAAACTCATGTTTTGGAGCGTTGCATAGTGTTTGGGAGCATTTGGGATCGTTTTGTGACTGCATGAAACTCGGTGCAAAAGAGTGTGAACTGGTACAATTAATGCAAAAGTACGTGCCACGAAGTCACGTCGGGATTTTTTGCAACAAACGCACCCAATCCACTCCATTGGAGCCTAAACTCATGTTTTGGTGCGTTGCATAGTGTTTGGGTGCATTTGGGATCATTTCTTAACTGCATGAAACTCGGTGTAAAACAGTGTGAACTGGTGCAATTAATGCAAAAATACGTGCCACGAAGTCATGTCGGGATTTTTCGCAACGAACGCACCCAATCCACCCTATTGGACCGTAAACTCATGTTTTGGTAAGTTTCATAGTGTTTGGGTTCATCTGTTATCATTTCGTAACTGCATGAAACTCAGTTCAAAACGGTGTGAACTGGTGCAATTAATGCAAAAGTACGTGCCACGAAGTCACGTCGGGATTTTTTACAATGAACGCACCCAATCCACTCCATTGGACCCTAAACTCATGTTTGGTGCGTTGCCTAGTGTTTGGGTGCATTTGGGATCATTTCGTAACCGCATGAAACTCGATGCAAAACAGGGTGAACTAGTGCAGCTAATGCGAAAGCTCGTGCCACGAAGTCACACCGGGATTTTTCTCTACGAAAGCACCCAATCCACCCCATTGGACCCTAAACTCATGTTTTGGTGCGTTGCATAGTGTTTGGGTGCATTTGGGATCGTTTCATAACTGCATGAAACTCGGTGCAAAACGGGGTGAACTGGTGCAATTAATACAAAAGTTCGTGCCATGAAGTCACATCGGGATTTGTCGCAACGAACGCACCCAATCCGCCCCATTGGACCCTAAACTCATGTTTCGGTGCGTTGTATAGTGTTTGGGTGCATTTGGGATCGTTTTGTAACTCCACGAAACTCGATGCAAAATAGGGTGAACTGGGGCAATTAATGCAAAAGTTCGTGCCACGAAGTCATGTTAGAATTTTTCGCAACGAACGCACCCAATCCACCCCATTGGACCCTAAACTCATGTTTTGGTAAGTTTCATAGTGTTTGGGTTCAACTGTTATCGTTTCGTAACTGCGTGAAACTTGTTGCAATACGGTGTGAACTGGTGCAATTAATGCAAAAGTTCGTGCCACGAAGTCACGTCCGGATTTTTCGCAACGAACGCACCCATTCCGCCCCATTGGACCCTAAACTCATGTTTTGATGCGTTGTATAGTAGTTGGGTGCATTTGAGATCATTTCGTAACTCCATGAAACTCGATGCAAAATAGGGTGAACTGGTGCAATTAATACAAAAGTTTGTGCCACGAAGTCACGTCGGGATTTTTCGCAACGAACGCACCCAATCCACTCCATTGGACCCTAAACTCATGTTTTGGTAAGTTTAATAGTGTTTGGGTTCATCTGTTATCGTTTCGTAACTGATTGAAACTCGGTGCAAAACGGTGTGAACTTGTGCAATTAATGCAAAAGTTCGTGGCACGATGTGACGTCGGGATTTTTCGCAACGAACGCTCGCAATCAACCACATTGGACCCTAAACTCATGTTTTGGAGCGTTGCATAGTGTTTGGGAGCATTTGGGATCGTTTTGTGACTGCATGAAACTCGGTGCAAAAGAGTGTGAACTGGTACAATTAATGCAAAAGTACGTGCCACGAAGTCACGTCGGGATTTTTTGCAACAAACGCACCCAATCCACTCCATTGGAGCCTAAACTCATGTTTTGGTGCGTTGCATAGTGTTTGGGTGCATTTGGGATCATTTCGTAACCGCATGAAACTCGATGCAAAACAGGGTGAACTAGTGCAATTAATGCGAAAGCTCGTGCCATGAAGTCACGCCAGGATTTTTCTCTACGAACGCACCCAATCCACCCCATTGGACACTAAACTGGTGTTTTGGTGCATTGCATAGTGTTTGGTTGCATTTGGGATCATTTCATTAATACATGAAACTCAGTGCAAAACGGGGTGAACTGGTGCAATTAATACAAAAGTTTGTGCCATGAAGTAGCATCGGGATTTTTCGCAATAAACACACCCAATCCGCTCCATTGGACCCTAAACTCATGTTTTGGTGCATTCTATAGTGTTTGGGTGCATTTGGGATCGTTTCGTAACTCCATGAAACTCGATGCAAAATAGGGTGAACTGGTGCAATTAATGCAAAAGTCCGTGCCACGAAGTCACGTTGGGATTTTTCGCAACGAACACACCCAATCCACCCCATTGGACCCTAAACTCATATTTTGGTAAGTTTCATAGTGTTTGTGTTGATCTGTTATCATTTCGTAACTGCATGAAACTCGGTGCAAAACGGTGTGAACTGGTGCAATTAATGCAAAATTTCGTGCCACGAAGTGACGTCAGGGTTTTTTGCAACGAACGCACCCAATCCACCACCTTGGACCATAAACTCATGTTTTGGTGCGTTGCATAGTGTTTGGGTGCATTTGGGATCGTTTCTTAACTGCATGAAACTCGGTGCAAAACAGTGTGAACTGGTGCAATTAATGCAAAAATACGTGCTACGAAGTCATGTCGCAACGAACGCACCCAATCCACCCCATTGGACCCTAAACTCATGTTTTGGTAAGTTTCATAGTGTTTGGGTTCATCTGTTATCATTTCGTAACTGCATGAAACTCAGTTCAAAACGGTGTGAACTGGTGCAATTAATGCAAAAGTGCGTGCCACGAAGTCACGTCGGGATTTTTTACAATGAACGCACCCAATCCACTCCATTGGACCCTAAACTGATGTTTGGTGCGTTGCCTAGTGTTTGGGTGCATTTGGGATCATTTCGTAATCGCATGAAACTCGATGCAAAATAGGGTGAACTAGTGCAGCTAATGCGAAAGCTCGTGCCACGAAGTCACACCGGGATTTTTCTCTACGAACGCACCCAATCCACCCCATTGGACCCTAAACTCTTGTTTTGGTGCGTTGCATAGTGTTTGGGTGCATTTGGGATCGTTTCATAACTGCATGAAACTCGGTGCAAAACAGGGTGAACTGGTGCAATTAATACAAAAGTTCGTGCCATGAAGTCACATCGGGATTTGTCGCAACGAACGCACCCAATCCGCCGCATTGGACCCTAAACTCATGTTTCGGTGCGTTGTATAGTGTTTGGGTGCATTTGGGATCGTTTTGTAACTCCACGAAACTCGATGCAAAATAGGGTGAACAGGGGCAATTAATGCAAAAGTTCGTGCCACGAAGTCATGTCAGAATTTTTCGCAACGAACGCACCCAATCCACCCCATTGGACCCTAAACTCATGTTTTGGTAAGTTTCATAGTTTTTGGGTTCATCTGTTATCGTTTCGTAACTGCGTGAAACTCGTTGCAATACGGTGTGAACTGGTGCAATTAATGCAAAAGTTCGTGCCACGAAGTCACGTCCGGATTTTTTGCAACGAACGCACCCATTCCGCCCCATTGGACCCTAAACTCATGTTTTGGTGCGTTGTATAGTAGTTGGGTGCATTTGAGATCATTTCGTAACTTCATGAAACTCGATGCAAAATAGGGTGAACTAGTGCAATTAATACAAAAGTTTGTGCCACGAAGTCACGTCGGGATTTTTCGCAACAAACGCACCCAATCCACTCCATTGGACCCTAAACTCATGTTTTGGTAAGTTTCATAGTTTTTGGGTTCATCTGTTATCGTTTCGTAACTGCGTGAAACTCGTTGCAATACGGTGTGAACTGGTGCAATTAATGCAAAAGTTCGTGCCACGAAGTCACGTCCGGATTTTTCGCAACGAACGCACCCATTCCGCCCCATTGGACCCTAAACTCATGTTTCGGTGCGTTGTATAGTGTTTGGGTGCATTTGGGATCGTTTTGTCACTCCACGAAACTCGATGCAAAATAGGGTGAACAGGGGCAATTAATGCAAAAGTTCGTGCCACGAAGTCATGTCAGAATTTTTCGCAACGAACGCACCCAATCCACCCCATTGGACCCTAAACTCATGTTTTGGTAAGTTTCATAGTTTTTGGGTTCATCTGTTATCGTTTCGTAACTGCGAGAAACTCGTTGCAATACGGTGTGAACTGGTGCAATTAATGCAAAAGCTCGCGCCACGAAGTCACATCCGGATTTTTCGCAACGAACGCACCCATTCCGCCCCATTGGACCCTAAACTCATGTTTTAGTGCGTTGTATAGTAGTTGGGTGCATTTGAGATCATTTCGTAACTCCATGAAACTCGAGGCAAAATAGGGTGAACTAGTGCAATTAATACAAAAGTTTGTGCCACGAAGTCACGTCGGGATTTTTCGCAACAAACGCACCCAATCCACTCCATTGGACCCTAAACTCATGTTTTGGTAAGTTTAATAGTGTTTGGGTTCATCTGTTATCGTTTCGTAACTGCTTGAAACTCGGTGCAAAACGGTGTGAACTTGTGCAATTAATGCAAAAGTTCGTGCCACAATGTGACGTCGGGATTTTCCGCAACGAACGCTCCCAATCAACCACATTGGACCCTAAACTCATGTTTTAGAGCGTTGCATAGTGTTTGGGAGCATTTGGGATCGTTTTGTGACTGCATGAAACTCGGTGCAAAAGAGTGTGAACTGGTACAATTAATGCAAAAGTCACGTCGGGATTTTTTGCAACAAACGCACCCAATCCACTCCATTGGAGCCTAAACTCATGTTTTGGTGCGTTGTATAGTGTTTGGGTGCATTTGGGATCATTTCGTAACCGCATGAAACTCGATGCAAAACAGGGTGAACTAGTGCAATTAATGCGAAAGCTCGTGCCATGAAGTCACGCCAGGATTTTTCTCTACGAACGCACCCAATCCACCCCATTGGACACTAAACTGGTGTTTTGGTGCATTGCATAGTGTTTGGTTGCATTTGGGATCATTTCATTAATACATGAAACTCAGTGCAAAACGGGGTGAACTGGTGCAATTAATACAAAAGTTCGTGCCATGAAGTAGCATCGGGATTTTTCGCAATGAACACAGCCAATCCGCTCCATTGGACCCTAAACTCATGTTTTGGTGCATTCTATAGTGTTTGGGTGCATTTGGGATCGTTTCGTAACTCCATGAAACTCGATGCAAAATAGGGTGAACTGGTGCAATTAATGCAAAAGTCCGTGCCACGAAGTCACGTTGGGATTTTTCGCAACGAACGCACCCAATCCACCCCATTGGACCCTAAACTCATATTTTGGTAAGTTTCATAGTGTTTGTGTTGATCTGTTATCATTTCGTAACTGCATGAAACTCGGTGCAAAACGGTGTGAACTGGTGCAATTAATGCAAAATTCGTGCCACGAAGTGACGTCGGGGTTTTTTGCAACGAACGCACCCAATCCACCACCTAGGATCATAAACTCATGTTTTGGTGCGTTGCATAGTGTTTGGGTGCATTTGGGATCGTTTCTTAACTGCATGAAACTCGGTTTAAAACAGTGTGAACTGGTGCAATTAATGCAAAAATACGTGCTACGAAGTCATGTCGCAACGAACGCATCCAATCCACCCCATTGGACCCTAAACTCATGTTTTGGTAAGTTTCATAGTGTTTGGGTTCATCTGTTATCATTTCGTAACTGCATGAAACTCAGTTCAAAACGGTGTGAACTGGTGCAATTAATGCAAAAGTGCGTGCCACGAAGTCACGTCGGGATTTTTTACAATGAACGCACCCAATCCACTCCATTGGACCCTAAACTGATGTTTGGTGCGTTGCCTAGTGTTTGGGTGCATTTGGGATCATTTCGTAATCGCATGAAACTCGATGCAAAATAGGGTGAACTAGTGCAGCTAATGCGAAAGCTCGTGCCACGAAGTCACACCGGGATTTTTCTCTACGAACGCACCCAATCCACCCCATTGGACCCTAAACTCTTGTTTTGGTGCGTTGCATAGTGTTTGGGTGCATTTGGGATCGTTTCATAACTGCATGAAACTCGGTGCAAAACAGGGTGAACTGGTGCAATTAATACAAAAGTTCGTGCCATGAAGTCACATCGGGATTTGTCGCAACGAACGCACCCAATCCGCCCCATTGGACCCTAAACTCATGTTTCGGTGCGTTGTATAGTGTTTGGGTGCATTTGGGATCGTTTTGTAACTCCACGAAACTCGATGCAAAATAGGGTGAACAGGGGCAATTAATGCAAAAGTTCGTGCCACGAAGTCATGTCAGAATTTTTCGCAACGAACGCACCCAATCCACCCCATTGGACCCTAAACTCATGTTTTGGTAAGTTTCATAGTTTTTGGGTTCATCTGTTATCGTTTCGTAACTGCGTGAAACTCGTTGCAATACGGTGTGAATTGGTGCAATTAATGCAAAAGTTCGTGCCACGAAGTCACGTCCGGATTTTTCGCAACGAACGCACCCATTCCGCCCCATTGGACCCTAAACTCATGTTTTGGTGCATTCTATAGTGTTTGGGTGCATTTGGGATCGTTTCGTAACTCCATGAAACTCGATGCAAAATAGGGTGAACTGGTGCAATTAATGCAAAAGTCCGTGCCACGAAGTCACGTCGGGATTTTTCGCAACGAACGCACCCATTCCACCCCATTGGACCCTAAACTCATATTTTGGTAAGCTTCATAGTGTTTGGGTTGATCTGTTATCATTTCGTAACTGCATGAAACTCGGTGCAAAACGGTGTGAACTGGTACAATTAATGCAAAAGTTCGTGCCACGAAGTGACGTCGGGATTTTTCGCAACGAACGCACCCAATCCACCACCTTGGACCATAAACTCATGTTTTGGTGCGTTGCATAGTGTTTTGGTGCATTTGGGATCGTTTTTTAACTGCATGAAACTCGGTGCAAAACAGTGTGAACTGGTGCAATTAATGCAAAAATACATGCCACGAAGTCATGTCGGGATTTTTCGCAACGAACGCACCCAATCCACCCCATTGGACCCTAAACTCATGTTTTGGTAAGTTTCATAGTGTTTGGGTTCATCTGTTATCATTTCGTAACTGCATGAAACTCGGTTCAAAACGGTGTGAACTGGTGCAATTAATGCAAAAGTACGTGCCACGAAGTCACGTCGGGATTTTTTACAATGAACGCACCTAATCCACTCCATTGGACCCTAAACTCATGTTTTGGTGCGTTGCCTAGTGTTTGGGTGCATTTGGGATCATTTCGTAACCGCATGAAACTTGATGCAAAACAGGGTGAACTAGTGCAGCTAATGCGAAAGCTCGTGCCACAAAGTCACACCGGGATTTTTCTCTACGAACCCGCCCAATCCACCTCATTGGACCCTAAACTCATGTTTTTGTGCGTTGCATAGTGTTTGGGTGCATTTGGGATCGTTTCATAACTGCATGAAACTCGGTGCAAAATGGGGTGAACTGGTGCAATTAATACAAACGTTCGTGCCATGAAGTCACATCGGGATTTTTCGCAACGAACACACCCAATCCACCCCATTGGACCCTAAACTCATGTTTCGGTGCGTTGTATAGTGTTTGGGTGCATTTGGGATCGTTTTGTAACTCCATGAAACTCGATGCAAAATAGGATGAACTGGGGCAATTAATGCAAAAGTTCGTGCCACGAAGTCATGTCAGAATTTTTCGCAACGAACGCACCCAATCCACCCTATTGGAACCTAAACTCATGTTTTGGTAAGTTTCATTGTGTTTGGGTTCATCTGTTATCGTTTCGTAACTGCGTGAAACTCGGTGCAATACGGTGTGAACTGGTGCAATTAATGCAAAAGTTCGTGCCACGAAGTCATGTCGGGATTTTTCGCAACGAACGCACCCAATCCACCCCTTTGGACCCTAAACTCATGTTTTGGTAAGTTTAATAGTGTTTGGGTTCATCTGTTATCGTTTCGTAACTGCGTGAAACTCGGTGCAATACGGTGTGAACTGGTGCAATTAATACAAAACTTCGTGCCACGAAGTCACGTCCGGATTTTTCGCAACGAACGCACCCATTCCGCCCCATTGGACCCTAAACTCCTGTTTTGGTGTGTTGTATAGTAGTTGGGTGCATTTGAGATCATTTCGTAACTCCATGAAACTCGATGCAAAATAGGGTGAACTGGTGCAATTAATGCAAAAGTTTGTGCCACGAAGTAACGTAGGGATTTTTCGCAACGAACGCACCCAATCCACCCCTTTGGACCCTAAACTCATGTTTTGGTAAGTTTAATAGTGTTTGGGTTCATCTGTTATCGTTTCGTAACTGCATGAAACTCGGTGCAAAACAGTGTGAACTTGTGCAATTAATGCAAAAGTTCGTGCCACGATGTCACGTCGGGATTTTTCGCAACGAACGCTCCCAATCCACCACATTGGACCCTAAACTCATGTTTTGGAGCGTTGCATAGTGTTTGGGAGCATTTGGGATCGTTTTGTGACTGCATGAAACTCGGTGCAAAAAAGTGTGAACTGGTGCAATTAATGCAAAAGTACGTGCCACGAAGTCACGTCGGGATTTTTTGCAACAAACGCACCCAATCCACTCCATTGGAGCCTAAACTCATGTTTTGGTGCGTTGCTTAGTGTTTGGGTGCATTTGGGATCATTTCGTAACCGCATGAAACTCGATGCAAAACAGGGTGAACTAGTGCAATTAATGCGAAAGCTCGTGCCATGAAGTCACGCCAGGATTTTTCTATACGAACACACCCAATCCACCCCATTGGACACTAAATTGGTGTTTTGGTGCATTGCATAGTGTTTGGGTGCATTTGGGATCATTTCATTAATGCATGAAACTCAGTGCAAAACGGGGTGAACTGGTGCAATTAATACAAAAGTTCGTGCCATGAAGTCGCATCGGTATTTTTCGTAATGAACACACCCAATCCGCTCCATTGGACCCTAAACTCATGTTTTGGTGCGTTGTATAGTGTTTGAGAGCGTTTGGGATCGTTTCATAACTCCATGAAACTCGATGCAAAATAGGGTGAACTGGTGCAATTAATGCAAAAGTCCGTGCCACGAAGTCACGTTGGGATTTTTCGCAACGAACGCACCCAATCCACCCCATTGGACCCTAAACTCATATTTTGGTAAGTTTCATAGTGTTTGGGTTGATCTGTTATCATTTCGTAACTGCATGAAACTCGGTGCAAAACGGTGTGAACTGGTGCAATTAATGCAAAAGTTCGTGCCACGAAGTCACGTTGGGATTTTTCGCAACGAACGCACCCAATCCACCCCATTGGACCCTAAACTCATATTTTGGTAAGTTTCATAGTGTTTGGGTTGATCTGTTATCATTTCGTAACTGCATGAAACTAGGTTCAAAACGGTGTGAACTGGTGCAATTAATGCAAAAGTACGTGCCACGAAGTCACGTCGGGATTTTTTACAATGAACGCACCCAATCCACTCCATTGGACCCTAAACTCATGTTTTTGTGCATTGCCTAGTGTTTGGGTGCATTTGGGATCATTTTGTAACCGCATGAAACTCGATGCAAAATAGGGTGAATTAGTGCAGCTAATGCGAAAGCTCGTGCCACGAAGTCACGCTGGGATTTTTCGCAACGAACGCACCCAATCCACCCCATTGGACCCTAAACTCATGTTTTGGTGCGTTGCATAGTGCTTGGGTGCATTTGGGATCGTTTCATTACTGCATGAAACTCGGTGCAAAACGGGGTGAACTGGTGCAATTAATACAAAAGTTCGTGCCATGAAGTCACATCGAGATTTTTCGCAACGAACGCATCCAATCCGCCCCATTGGACCCTAACCTGATGTTTCGGTGCGTTGTATAGTGTTTGGGTGCATTTGGGATCGTTTTGTAACTCCATGAAACTCGATGCAAAATAGGGTGAACTGGTGCAATTAATGCAAAGGTTCGTGCGACGAAGTCTCGTCAGGATTTTTCGCAATGAAAATAGGGTGAACTGGTGCAATTAATGCAAAAATTCGTGCCACGAAGTCACGTCAGGATTTTTCACAATGAACGCACCCAATCCACCCCATTGGACCCTAAACTCATGTTTTGGTAAGTTTCATAGTGTTTGGGTTCATCTGTTATCGTTTCGTAACTGCATGAAACTCGGTGCAAAACGGTGTGAACTGGTGCAATAAATGCAAAAGTTTGTGGCACGAAGCCACATCGGGATTTTTCGCAATGAACACACCCAATCCGCTCCATTGGACCCTAAAATCATGTTTCAGTGCGTTGTATAGTGTTTGGGTGCATTTGGGATCGTTTTGTAACTCCATGAAACTCGATGCAAAATAGGGTGAACTGGGGCAATTAATGCAAAAGTTCGTGCCATGAAGTCACGGTAGGATTTTTCGCAACGAACGCACCCAATCCACCCCATTGGACCCTAAACTCATGTTTTGGCAAATTTCATAGTGTTTGGATTAATCTATTATGGTTTCGTTACTGCATGAAACTCGGTGCAAAACGGGGTGAACTGGTGCAATTAATACAAAAGTTTGTGCCATGAAGTCGCATCGGTATTTTTCGCAACTAACACACCCAATCCGCTCCATTGGACCCTAAACTCATGTTTTGGTGCGTTGTATAGTGTTTGGGTTCATCTGGTATCATTTCGGAACAGCATGAAACTCGGTGCAAAACAGTGTGAACTGGTGCAATTAATGCAAAAGTTCGTGCCACAAAGTGACGTCGGGATTTTTCGCAACGAACGCACCAAATCCACCACATTGGACCATAAACTCATGTTTTGGTGCGTTGCATAGTGTTTGAGTGCATTTGGGATCATTTCTTAACTGCATGAAACTCGGTGCAAAACAGTGTGAACTGGTGCAATTAATGCAAAAATACGTGCCACGAAGTCATGTCGGGATTTTTCACAACGAACGCACCCAATCCACCACATTGGACCCTAAACTCATATTTTGGTAAGTTTCATAGTGATTGGGTTCATTTGTTATCATTTCGTAACTGCATGAAACTCGGTTCAAAACGGTGTGAACTGGTGCAATTAATGCAAAAGTGCGTGCCACGAAGTCACGTCGGGATTTTTTGCAAAAATGCACGCAATCCACTCCATTGGACCCTAAACTCATGTTTCGATGTGTTGTATTGTTTTTTGGTGCATTTGGGATCGTTTTGTAACTCCATGAAACTCGGTGCAAAATGGGGTGAATTGGTCCAATTAATGCAAAAGTTCGTGCCATGAAGTCACATCGGGATTTTTCGCAACGAACGCACCCAATCCGCCCCATTGGACCCTAAACTCATGTTTCGGTGCGTTGTATAGTGTTTGGGTGCATTTGGGATCGTTTTGTAACTCCATGAAACTCGATGCAAAATAGGGTGAACTGGGGCAATTAATGCAAAAGTTCGTGCCACGAAGTCACGTCAGGATTTTTCGCAACGAACGCACCCAATCCAACCCATTGGACCCTAAACTCATGTTTTGGTAAGTTTCATTGTGTTTGGGTTCATCTGTTATCATTTCATAACTGCATGAAACTCGGCGCAAAACGGTGTGAACTGGTGCAATTAATGCAAAAGTTCGTGCCACGAAGTGACATCGGGATTTTTCACAACGAACGCACCCAATCCACCTCCTTGGACCATAAACTCATGTTTTGGTGCGTTGCATAGTGTTTGGGTGCATTTGGTATCGTTTCTTAACTGCATGAAACTCGGTGCAAAACAGTGTGAACTGGTGCAATTAATGCAAAAATACGTGCCACGAAGTCATGTCGGGATTTTTCGCAACGAACGCACCCAATCCACCCCATTGGACCCTAAACTCATGTTTTGGTAAGTTTCATTGTGTTTGGGTTCATCTATTATCATTTCGTAACTGCATGAAACTAGGTTCAAAACGGTGTGAACTGGTGCAATTAATGCAAAAGTACGTGCCACGAAGTCACGTCGGGATTTTTTACAATGAACGCACCCGATCCACTCCATTGCACCCTAACCTCATGTTTTGGTGCGTTGCCTTGTGTTTGGGTGCATTTGGGATCATTTCGTAAGCGCATGAAACTGGATGCAAAACAAGGTGAACTAGTGCAGCTAATGCGAAAGTTCGTGCCACGAAGTCACGCCGGGATTTTTCGCAACGAACGCACCCAATCCACCCCATTGGACCCTAAACTCATGTTTTGGTGCGTTGCATAGTGTTTGGGTTCGTCTGTTATCATTTCGTAACTGCATGAAACTCGGTTCAAAACGGTGTGAACTGGTGCAATTAATGCAAAAGTACATGCCACGAAGTCACGTCGGGATTTTTTGTAAAAACGCACGCAATCCACTCCATTGGACCCTAAACTCATGTTTCGGTGCATTGTATTGTGTTTGGGTGCATTTGGGATCGTTTTGTAACTGCATGAAACTTGGTGCAAAACATTGTGAACTGGTGGAATTAATGCAAAAGTACGTGCCACGAAGTAACGTCGGGATTTTTCGTAACGAACGCACCCAATCCACCCCATTGGACCCTAAACTCATGTTTTGGTAAGTTTCATAGTGTTTGGGTTCATCTGTTATCGTTTCGTTTCTGCATGAAACACGGTGCAAAACGGTGTGAGCTGGTGCAATTAATGCAAAAGTTCGTGCCACGAAGCCACATTCGGATTTTTCGCAACGAACTCATCCAATCCACCACATTGGACCATAAACTCATGTTTTGGTGCATTGCATAGTGTTTGGGTGCATTTGGGATCGTTTCTTTTTTTGCATGAAACTCGGTGCAAAACAGTTTGAACTGGTGCAATTAATGCAAAAATACGTGCCACGAAGTCATGTCGGTATTTTTCGCAACGAACGCACCCAATCCACCACATTGGACCCTAAACTCATGTTTTGGTAAGTTTCATAGTGATTGGGTTCGTCTGTTATCATTTCGTAACTGCATGAAACTCGGTTCAAACCGGTGTGAACTGGTGCAATTAATATACATGCCACGAAGTCACGTCGGGATTTTTTGTAAAAACGCACGCAATCCACTCCATTGGACCCTAAACTCATGTTTCAGTGCATTGTATTGTGTTTGGGTGCATTTGGGATCGTTTTGTAACTCCATGAAATTCGGTGCAAAACTGGGTGAACTGCTGCAATTAATGCAAAAGTTCGTGCCGCGAAGTGACGTCGGGATTTTTCGCAACGAACGCACCCAATTCACCACATTGGACCATAAACTCAAGTTTTGGTGCGTTGTATAGTGTTTGGGTGCATTTGGGATCGTTCGTAACTGCATGAAACTCGGTGCAAAACAGTGTGAAACTGGTGGAATTAATCCAAAAGTACGTGCCACGAAGTCACATCGGGATTTTTCGCAACGAACACACCCAATCCACCCCATTGCACCCTAAACTCATGTTTTGATAAGTTTCATAGTGATTGGGTTCATATGTTATCATTTCGTAACTGCATGAAGCTCGGTTCAAAACGGTGTGAACTGGTGCAATTAATGCAAAAGTACGTGCCACGAAGTCACGTCCGGATTTTTTGCAAAAACGCACGCAATGCACTCCATTGGACCCTAAACTCATGTTTCGGTGCGTTGTATAGTGTTTGGGTGCATTTGGGATCGTTTTGTAACTCCATGAAACTCGGTGCAAAATGGGGTGAATTGGTGCAATTAATGCAAAAGTTCGTGCCACGAAGTCACGTTGGGATTTTTCGCAACGAACGCACCCAATCCACCCCATTGGACCCTAAACTCATATTTTGGTAAGTTTCATAGTGTTTGGGTTGATCTGTTATCATTTCGTAACTGCATGAAACTCGGTGCAAAACGGTGTGAACTGGTGCAATTAATGCAAAAGTTCGTGCCACGAAGTCACGTTGGGATTTTTCGCAACGAACGCACCCAATCCACCCCATTGGACCCTAAACTCATATTTTGGTAAGTTTCATAGTGTTTGGGTTGATCTGTTATCATTTCGTAACTGCATGAAACTAGGTTCAAAACGGTGTGAACTGGTGCAATTAATGCAAAAGTACGTGCCACGAAGTCACGTCGGGATTTTTTACAATGAACGCACCCAATCCACTCCATTGGACCCTAAACTCATGTTTTTGTGCATTGCCTAGTGTTTGGGTGCATTTGGGATCATTTTGTAACCGCATGAAACTCGATGCAAAATAGGGTGAATTAGTGCAGCTAATGCGAAAGCTCGTGCCACGAAGTCACGCTGGGATTTTTCGCAACGAACGCACCCAATCCACCCCATTGGACCCTAAACTCATGTTTTGGTGCGTTGCATAGTGCTTGGGTGCATTTGGGATCGTTTCATTACTGCATGAAACTCGGTGCAAAACGGGGTGAACTGGTGCAATTAATACAAAAGTTCGTGCCATGAAGTCACATCGAGATTTTTCGCAACGAACGCATCCAATCCGCCCCATTGGACCCTAACCTGATGTTTCGGTGCGTTGTATAGTGTTTGGGTGCATTTGGGATCGTTTTGTAACTCCATGAAACTCGATGCAAAATAGGGTGAACTGGTGCAATTAATGCAAAGGTTCGTGCGACGAAGTCTCGTCAGGATTTTTCGCAATGAAAATAGGGTGAACTGGTGCAATTAATGCAAAAATTCGTGCCACGAAGTGACGTCAGGATTTTTCACAATGAACGCACCCAATCCACCCCATTGGACCCTAAACTCATGTTTTGGTAAGTTTCATAGTGTTTGGGTTCATCTGTTATCGTTTCGTAACTGCATGAAACTCGGTGCAAAACGGTGTGAACTGGTGCAATAAATGCAAAAGTTTGTGGCACGAAGCCACATCGGGATTTTTCGCAATGAACACACCCAATCCGCTCCATTGGACCCTAAAATCATGTTTCAGTGCGTTGTATAGTGTTTGGGTGCATTTGGGATCGTTTTGTAACTCCATGAAACTCGATGCAAAATAGGGTGAACTGGGGCAATTAATGCAAAAGTTCGTGCCATGAAGTCACGGTAGGATTTTTCGCAACGAACGCACCCAATCCACCCCATTGGACCCTAAACTCATGTTTTGGCAAATTTCATAGTGTTTGGATTAATCTATTATGGTTTCGTTACTGCATGAAACTCGGTGCAAAACGGGGTGAACTGGTGCAATTAATACAAAAGTTTGTGCCATGAAGTCGCATCGGTATTTTTCGCAACTAACACACCCAATCCGCTCCATTGGACCCTAAACTCATGTTTTGGTGCGTTGTATAGTGTTTGGGTTCATCTGGTATCATTTCGGAACAGCATGAAACTCGGTGCAAAACAGTGTGAACTGGTGCAATTAATGCAAAAGTTCGTGCCACAAAGTGACGTCGGGATTTTTCGCAACGAACGCACCAAATCCACCACATTGGACCATAAACTCATGTTTTGGTGCGTTGCATAGTGTTTGAGTGCATTTGGGATCGTTTCTTAACTGCATGAAACTCGGTGCAAAACAGTGTGAACTGGTGCAATTAATGCAAAAATACGTGCCACGAAGTCATGTCGGGATTTTTCGCAACGAACGCACCCAATCCACCCCATTGGACCCTAAACTCATGTTTTGGTAAGTTTCATTGTGTTTGGGTTCATCTATTATCATTTCGTAACTGCATGAAACTAGGTTCAAAACGGTGTGAACTGGTGCAATTAATGCAAAAGTACGTGCCACGAAGTCACGTCGGGATTTTTTACAATGAACGCACCGGATCCACTCCATTGCACCCTAACCTCATGTTTTGGTGCGTTGCCTTGTGTTTGGGTGCATTTGGGATCATTTCGTAAGCGCATGAAACTGGATGCAAAACAAGGTGAACTAGTGCAGCTAATGCGAAAGTTCGTGCCACGAAGTCACGCCGGGATTTTTCGCAACGAACGCACCCAATCCACCCCATTGGACCCTAAACTCATGTTTTGGTGCGTTGCATAGTGTTTGGGTTCGTCTGTTATCATTTCGTAACTGCATGAAACTCGGTTCAAAACGGTGTGAACTGGTGCAATTAATGCAAAAGTACATGCCACGAAGTCACGTCGGGATTTTTTGTAAAAACGCACGCAATCCACTCCATTGGACCCTAAACTCATGTTTCGGTGCATTGTATTGTGTTTGGGTGCATTTGGGATCGTTTTGTAACTGCATGAAACTTGGTGCAAAACATTGTGAACTGGTGGAATTAATGCAAAAGTACGTGCCACGAAGTAACGTCGGGATTTTTCGTAACGAACGCACCCAATCCACCCCATTGGACCCTAAACTCATGTTTTGGTAAGTTTCATAGTGTTTGGGTTCATCTGTTATCGTTTCGTTTCTGCATGAAACACGGTGCAAAACGGTGTGAGCTGGTGCAATTAATGCAAAAGTTCGTGCCACGAAGCCACATTCGGATTTTTCGCAACGAACTCATCCAATCCACCACATTGGACCATAAACTCATGTTTTGGTGCATTGCATAGTGTTTGGGTGCATTTGGGATCGTTTCTTTTTTGCATGAAACTCGGTGCAAAACAGTTTGAACTGGTGCAATTAATGCAAAAATACGTGCCACGAAGTCATGTCGGTATTTTTCGCAACGAACGCACCCAATCCACCACATTGGACCCTAAACTCATGTTTTGGTAAGTTTCATAGTGATTGGGTTCGTCTGTTATCATTTCGTAACTGCATGAAACTCGGTTCAAACCGGTGTGAACTGGTGCAATTAATGTACATGCCACGAAGTCACGTCGGGATTTTTTGTAAAAACGCACGCAATCCACTCCATTGGACCCTAAACTCATGTTTCGGTGCATTGTATTGTGTTTGGGTGCATTTGGGATCGTTTTGTAACTCCATGAAATTCGGTGCAAAACTGGGTGAACTGCTGCAATTAATGCAAAAGTTCGTGCCGCGAAGTGACGTCGGGATTTTTCGCAACGAACGCACCCAATTCACCACATTGGACCATAAACTCAAGTTTTGGTGCGTTGTATAGTGTTTGGGTGCATTTGGGATCGTTTCGTAACTGCATGAAACTCGGTGCAAAACAGTGTGAAACTGGTGGAATTAATCCAAAAGTACGTGCCACGAAGTCACATCGGGATTTTTCGCAACGAACACACCCAATCCACCCCATTGCACCCTAAACTCATGTTTTGATAAGTTTCATAGTGATTGGGTTCATATGTTATCATTTCGTAACTGCATGAAGCTCGGTTCAAAACGGTGTGAACTGGTGCAATTAATGCAAAAGTACGTGCCACGAAGTCACGTCCGGATTTTTTGCAAAAACGCACGCAATGCACTCCATTGGACCCTAAACTCATGTTTCGGTGCGTTGTATAGTGTTTGGGTGCATTTGGGATCGTTTTGTAACTCCATGAAACTCGGTGCAAAATGGGGTGAATTGGTGCAATTAATGCAAAAGTTCGTGCCACGAAGTCACGTTGGGATTTTTCGCAACGAACGCACCCAATCCACCCCATTGGACCCTAAACTCATATTTTGGTAAGTTTCATAGTGTTTGGGTTGATCTGTTATCATTTCGTAACTGCATGAAACTCGGTGCAAAACGGTGTGAACTGGTGCAATTAATGCAAAAGTTCGTGCCACGAAGTCACGTTGGGATTTTTCGCAACGAACGCACCCAATCCACCCCATTGGACCCTAAACTCATATTTTGGTAAGTTTCATAGTGTTTGGGTTGATCTGTTATCATTTCGTAACTGCATGAAACTAGGTTCAAAACGGTGTGAACTGGTGCAATTAATGCAAAAGTACGTGCCACGAAGTCACGTCGGGATTTTTTACAATGAACGCACCCAATCCACTCCATTGGACCCTAAACTCATGTTTTTGTGCATTGCCTAGTGTTTGGGTGCATTTGGGATCATTTTGTAACCGCATGAAACTCGATGCAAAATAGGGTGAATTAGTGCAGCTAATGCGAAAGCTCGTGCCACGAAGTCACGCTGGGATTTTTCGCAACGAACGCACCCAATCCACCCCATTGGACCCTAAACTCATGTTTTGGTGCGTTGCATAGTGCTTGGGTGCATTTGGGATCGTTTCATTACTGCATGAAACTCGGTGCAAAACGGGGTGAACTGGTGCAATTAATACAAAAGTTCGTGCCATGAAGTCACATCGAGATTTTTCGCAACGAACGCATCCAATCCGCCCCATTGGACCCTAACCTGATGTTTCGGTGCGTTGTATAGTGTTTGGGTGCATTTGGGATCGTTTTGTAACTCCATGAAACTCGATGCAAAATAGGGTGAACTGGTGCAATTAATGCAAAGGTTCGTGCGACGAAGTCTCGTCAGGATTTTTCGCAATGAAAATAGGGTGAACTGGTGCAATTAATGCAAAAATTCGTGCCACGAAGTCACGTCAGGATTTTTCACAATGAACGCACCCAATCCACCCCATTGGACCCTAAACTCATGTTTTGGTAAGTTTCATAGTGTTTGGGTTCATCTGTTATCGTTTCGTAACTGCATGAAACTCGGTGCAAAACGGTGTGAACTGGTGCAATAAATGCAAAAGTTTGTGGCACGAAGCCACATCGGGATTTTTCGCAATGAACACACCCAATCCGCTCCATTGGACCCTAAAATCATGTTTCAGTGCGTTGTATAGTGTTTGGGTGCATTTGGGATCGTTTTGTAACTCCATGAAACTCGATGCAAAATAGGGTGAACTGGGGCAATTAATGCAAAAGTTCGTGCCATGAAGTCACGGTAGGATTTTTCGCAACGAACGCACCCAATCCACCCCATTGGACCCTAAACTCATGTTTTGGCAAATTTCATAGTGTTTGGATTCATCTATTATGGTTTCGTTACTGCATGAAACTCGGTGCAAAACGGGGTGAACTGGTGCAATTAATACAAAAGTTTGTGCCATGAAGTCGCATCGGTATTTTTCGCAACTAACACACCCAATCCGCTCCATTGGACCCTAAACTCATGTTTTGGTGCGTTGTATAGTGTTTGGGTTCATCTGGTATCATTTCGGAACAGCATGAAACTCGGTGCAAAACAGTGTGAACTGGTGCAATTAATGCAAAAGTTCGTGCCACAAAGTGACGTCGGGATTTTTCGCAACGAACGCACCAAATCCACCACATTGCACCATAAACTCATGTTTTGGTGCGTTGCATAGTGTTTGAGTGCATTTGGGATCATTTCTTAACTGCATGAAACTCGGTGCAAAACAGTGTGAACTGGTGCAATTAATGCAAAAATACGTGCCACGAAGTCATGTCGGGATTTTTCACAACGAACGCACCCAATCCACCACATTGGACCCTAAACTCATATTTTGGTAAGTTTCATAGTGATTGGGTTCATTTGTTATCATTTCGTAACTGCATGAAACTCGGTTCAAAACGGTGTGAACTGGTGCAATTAATGCAAAAGTGCGTGCCACGAAGTCACGTCGGGATTTTTTGCAAAAATGCACGCAATCCACTCCATTGGACCCTAAACTCATGTTTCGATGTGTTGTATTGTTTTTTGGTGCATTTGGGATCGTTTTGTAACTCCATGAAACTCGGTGCAAAATGGGGTGAATTGGTCCAATTAATGCAAAAGTTCGTGCCATGAAGTCACATCGGGATTTTTCGCAACGAACGCACCCAATCCGCCCCATTGGACCCTAAACTCATGTTTCGGTGCGTTGTATAGTGTTAGGGTGCATTTGGGATCGTTTTGTAACTCCATGAAACTCGATGCAAAATAGGGTGAACTGGGGCAATTAATGCAAAAGTTCGTGCCACGAAGTCACGTCAGGATTTTTCGCAACGAACGCACCCAATCCAACCCATTGGACCCTAAACTCATGTTTTGGTAAGTTTCATTGTGTTTGGGTTCATCTGTTATCATTTCGTAACTGCATGAAACTCGGCGCAAAACGGTGTGAACTGGTGCAATTAATGCAAAAGTTCGTGCCACGAAGTGACATCGGGATTTTTCACAACGAACGCACCCAATCCACCTCCTTGGACCATAAACTCATGTTTTGGTGCGTTGCATAGTGTTTGGGTGCATTTGGTATCGTTTCTTAACTGCATGAAACTCGGTGCAAAATAGTGTGAACTGGTGCAATTAATGCAAAAATACGTGCCACGAAGTCATGTCGGGATTTTTCGCAACGAACGCACCCAATCCACCCCATTGGACCCTAAACTCATGTTTTGGTAAGTTTCATTGTGTTTGGGTTCATCTATTATCATTTCGTAACTGCATGAAACTAGGTTCAAAACGGTGTGAACTGGTGCAATTAATGCAAAAGTACGTGCCACGAAGTCACGTCGGGATTTTTTACAATGAACGCACCCGATCCACTCCATTGCACCCTAACCTCATGTTTTGGTGCGTTGCCTTGTGTTTGGGTGCATTTGGGATCATTTCGTAAGCGCATGAAACTGGATGCAAAACAAGGTGAACTAGTGCAGCTAATGCGAAAGTTCGTGCCACGAAGTCACGCCGGGATTTTTCGCAACGAACGCACCCAATCCACCCCATTGGACCCTAAACTCATGTTTTGGTGCGTTGCATAGTGTTTGGGTTCGTCTGTTATCATTTCGTAACTGCATGAAACTCGGTTCAAAACGGTGTGAACTGGTGCAATTAATGCAAAAGTACATGCCACGAAGTCACGTCGGGATTTTTTGTAAAAACGCACGCAATCCACTCCATTGGACCCTAAACTCATGTTTCGGTGCATTGTATTGTGTTTGGGTGCATTTGGGATCGTTTTGTAACTGCATGAAACTTGGTGCAAAACATTGTGAACTGGTGGAATTAATGCAAAAGTACGTGCCACGAAGTAACGTCGGGATTTTTCGTAACGAACGCACCCAATCCACCCCATTGGACCCTAAACTCATGTTTTGGTAAGTTTCATAGTGTTTGGGTTCATCTGTTATCGTTTCGTTTCTGCATGAAACACGGTGCAAAACGGTGTGAGCTGGTGCAATTAATGCAAAAGTTCGTGCCACGAAGCCACATTCGGATTTTTCGCAACGAACTCATCCAATCCACCACATTGGACCATAAACTCATGTTTTGGTGCATTGCATAGTGTTTGGGTGCATTTGGGATCGTTTCTTTTTTTGCATGAAACTCGGTGCAAAACAGTTTGAACTGGTGCAATTAATGCAAAAATACGTGCCACGAAGTCATGTCGGTATTTTTCGCAACGAACGCACCCAATCCACCACATTGGACCCTAAACTCATGTTTTGGTAAGTTTCATAGTGATTGGGTTCGTCTGTTATCATTTCGTAACTGCATGAAACTCGGTTCAAACCGGTGTGAACTGGTGCAATTAATGTACATGCCACGAAGTCACGTCGGGATTTTTTGTAAAAACGCACGCAATCCACTCCATTGGACCCTAAACTCATGTTTCGGTGCATTGTATTGTGTTTGGGTGCATTTGGGATCGTTTTGTAACTCCATGAAATTCGGTGCAAAACTGGGTGAACTGCTGCAATTAATGCAAAAGTTCGTGCCGCGAAGTGACGTCGGGATTTTTCGCAACGAACGCACCCAATTCACCACATTGGACCATAAACTCAAGTTTTGGTGCGTTGTATAGTGTTTGGGTGCATTTGGGATCGTTTCGTAACTGCATGAAACTCGGTGCAAAACAGTGTGAAACTGGTGGAATTAATCCAAAAGTACGTGCCACGAAGTCACATCGGGATTTTTCGCAACGAACACACCCAATCCACCCCATTGCACCCTAAACTCATGTTTTGATAAGTTTCATAGTGATTGGGTTCATATGTTATCATTTCGTAACTGCATGAAGCTCGGTTCAAAACGGTGTGAACTGGTGCAATTAATGCAAAAGTACGTGCCACGAAGTCACGTCCGGGATTTTTTGCAAAAACGCACGCAATGCACTCCATTGGACCCTAAACTCATGTTTCGGTGCATTGTATTGTGTTTGGGTGCATTTGGGATCGTTTTGTAACTCCATGAAACTCGGTGCAAAATGGGGTGAATTGGTGCAATTAATGCAAAAGTTCGTGCCACGAAGTCACATCGGGATTTTTCGCAACGAACGCACCCAATCCACCCCATTGGACCCTAAACTCATGTTTCGGTAAGTTTCATAGTGTTTGGGTTCATCTGTTATCATTTCGTAACTGCGTGAAACTCGGTGCAAAATGGTGTGAACTTGTGCAATTAATGCAAAAGTTCGTGCAACGAAGTCACGTCGGGATTTTTCACAACGAACGCACATAGTCCACCCCATTGGACCCTAAACTCATGTTTTGGTAAGTTTCATAGTGTTTGGGTTCATCTGTTATCGTTTCGTAACCGCATGAAACACGGTGCAAAACGGTGTGAACTGGTGCAGTTAATGCAAAAGCTCGTGCCACGAAGTCACATCGGGATTTTTCGCAACGAACGCACCCAATCCACCACATTGGACCCTAAACACATGTTTTGGAGCGTTGCATATTGTTTGGGAGCATTTGGGATCGTTTTGTGACTGCATGAAACTCGGTGCAAAACAGTGTGAACTGGTGCAATTAATGCAAAAGTACGTGCCACGAAGTCACGTCGGGATTTTTTGCAACAAATGCACCCAATCCACTCCATTGGAACCTAAACTCATGTTTTGGTGCGTTGCATAGTGTTTGGGTGCATTTGGGATCGTTTCGTAACCGCATGAAACTTGATGCAAAATAGGGTGAACTAGTGCAATTAATGCGAAAGCTAGTGCCATGATGTCACGCCAGGATTTTTCTCTACGAACGCACCCAATCCACCCCATTGGACACTAAACTCATGTTTTGGTGCGTTGCATAGTGTTTGGGTGCATTTGGGATCGTTTCATTACTGCATGAAACTCGGTGCAAAACGGGGTGAACTGGTGCAATTAATACAAAAGTTCGTGCCATGAAGTCGCATCGGGATTTTTCGCAACGAACACACCCAATCCGCTCCATTGGACCCTAAACTCATGTTTTGGTGCGTTGCCTAGTGTTTGGGTGCATTTGGGATCATTTCGTAACCGCATGAAACTCGATGCAAAACAGGGTGAACTAGTGCAATTAATGCAAAAGCTCGTGCCATGATGTTACGCCATGATTTTTCTCTACGAACGCACCCAATCCACCCCATTGGACACTAAACTCATGTTTTGGTGCGTTGCATAGTGTTTGGGTGCATTTGGGATCGTTTCATTACTGCATGAAACTCGGTGCAAAATGAGGTGAACTGGTGAAATTAATGCAAAAGTTCGTGCCACGAAGTGACGTCGGGATTTTTCGCAACGAACGCACCCAATTTAGCACATTGGACCATAAACTCAGGTTTTGGTGCGTTGCATAGTGCTTGGGTGCATTTGGGATCATTTCGTAACTGCATGAAACTCGGTGCAAAACAGTGTGAACTAGTGGAATTATTGCAAAAGTACGGGCCGCGAAGTCACATCGGGATTTTTCGCAACGAACACACCCAATCCACCCCATTGCACCCTAAACTCATGTTTTGGTAAGTTTCATAGTGATTGGGTTCATCTGTTATCATTTCGTAACTGCATGAAACTCGGTTCAAAACGGTGTGAACTGGTGCAATTAATGCAAAAGTTCGTGCCACGAAGTCACGTCGGGATTTTTTGCAAAAACGCTCGCAATCCACTCCATTGGACCCTAAACTCATGTTTCGGTGCGTTGTATTGTGTTTGGGTGCATTTGGGATCGTTTTGTAACTCCATAAAACTCGGTGCAAAATGGGGTGAACTGGTGCAATTAATGCAAAAGTTCGTGCCACGAAGTCGCGTCAGGATTTTTCGCAACGAACGCACCCAATCCACCCCATTGGACCCTAAACTCATGTTTTGGTAAGTTTCATTGTGTTTGGGTTCATCTGTTATCGTTTCGTAACTGCGTGAAACTCGGTGCAATACGGTGTGAACTGGTGCAATTAATGCAAAAGTTCGTGCCACGAAGTCATGTCGGGATTTTTCGCAACGAACGCACCCAATCCACCCCTTTGGACCCTAAACTCATGTTTTGGTAAGTTTAATAGTGTTTGGGTTCATCTGTTATCGTTTCGTAACTGCGTGAAACTCGGTGCAATACGGTGTGAACTGGTGCAATTAATACAAAACATCGTGCCACGAAGTCACGTCCGGATTTTTCGCAACGAACGCACCCATTCCGCCCCATTGGACCCTAAACTCTTGTTTTGGTGTGTTGTATAGTAGTTGGGTGCATTTGAGATCATTTCGTAACTCCATGAAACTCGATGCAAAATAGGGTGAACTGGTGCAATTAATGCAAAAGTTTGTGCCACGAAGTAACGTCGGGATTTTTCGCAACGAACGCACCCAATCCACCCCTTTGGACCCTAAACTCATGTTTTGGTAAGTTTAATAGTGTTTGGGTTCATCTGTTATCGTTTCGTAACTGCATGAAACTCGGTGCAAAACAGTGTGAACTTGTGCAATTAATGCAAAAGTTCGTGCCACGATGTCACGTCGGGATTTTTCGCAACGAACGCTCCCAATCCACCACATTGGACCCTAAACTCATGTTTTGGAGCGTTGCATAGTGTTTGGGAGCATTTGGGATCGTTTTGTGACTGCATGAAACTCGGTGCAAAAGAGTGTGAACTGGTGCAATTAATGCAAAAGTACGTGCCACGAAGTCACGTCGGGATTTTTTGCAACAAACGCACCCAATCCACTCCATTGGAGCCTAAACTCATGTTTTGGTGCGTTGCTTAGTGTTTGGGTGCATTTGGGATCATTTCGTAACCGCATGAAACTCGATGCAAAACAGGGTGAACTAGTGCAATTAATGCGAAAGCTCGTGCCATGAAGTCACGCCAGGATTTTTCTATACGAACACACCCAATCCACCCCATTGGACACTAAATTGGTGTTTTGGTGCATTGCATAGTGTTTGGGTGCATTTGGGATCATTTCATTAATGCATGAAACTCAGTGCAAAACGGGGTGAACTGGTGCAATTAATACAAAAGTTCGTGCCATGAAGTCGCATCGGTATTTTTCGTAATGAACACACCCAATCCGCTCCATTGGACCCTAAACTCATGTTTTGGTGCGTTGTATAGTGTTTGAGAGCGTTTGGGATCGTTTCATAACTCCATGAAACTCGATGCAAAATAGGGTGAACTGGTGCAATTAATGCAAAAGTCCGTGCCACGAAGTCACGTTGGGATTTTTCGCAACGAACGCACAAAATCCACCCCATTGGACCCTAAACTCATATTTTGGTTAGTTTCATAGTGTTTGGGTTGATCTGTTATCATTTCGTAACTGCATGAAACTCGGTGCAAAACGGGGTGAACTGGTGCAATTAATACAAAAGTTTGTGCCATGAAGTCGCATCGGTATTTTTCGCAACTAACACACCCAATCCGCTCCATTGGACCCTAAACTCATGTTTTGGTGCGCTGTATAGTGTTTGGGTTCATCTGGTATCATTTCGGAACAGCATGAAACTCGGTGCAAAACAGTGTGAACTGGTGCAATTAATGCAAAAGTTCGTGCCACAAGGTGACGTCGGGATTTTTCGCAACGAACGCACCAAATCCACCACATTGGACCATAAACTCATGTTTTGGTGCGTTGCATAGTGTTTGAGTGCATTTGGGATCGTTTCTTAACTGCATGAAACTCGGTGCAAAACAGTGTGAACTGGTGCAATTAATGCAAAAATACGTGCCACGAAGTCATGTCGGGATTTTTCACAACGAACGCACCCAATCCACCACATTGGACCCTAAACTCATATTTTGGTAAGTTTCATAGTGATTGGGTTCATCTGTTATCATTTCGTAACTGCATGAAACTCGGTTCAAAATGGTGTGAACTGGTGCAATTAATGCAAAAGTGCGTGCCACGAAGTCACGTCGGGATATTTTGCAAAAATGCACGCAATCCACTCCATTGGACCCTAAACTCATGTTTCGATGTGTTGTATTGTTTTTTGGTGCATTTGGGATCGTTTTGTAACTCCATGAAACTCGGTGCAAAATGGGGTGAATTGGTCCAATTAATGCAAAAGTTCGTGCCATGAAGTCACATCGGGATTTTTCGCAACGAACGCACCCAATCCGCCCCATTGGACCCTAAACTCATGTTTCGGTGCGTTGTATAGTGTTTGGGTGCATTTGGGATCGTTTTGTAACTCCATGAAACTCGATGCAAAATAGGGTGAACTGGGGCAATTAATGCAAAAGTTCGTGCCACGAAGTCACGTCAGGATTTTTCGCAACGAACGCACCCAATCCAACCCATTGGACCCTAAACTCATGTTTTGGTAAGTTTCATTGTGTTTGGGTTCATCTGTTATCATTTCGTAACTGCATGAAACTCGGTGCAAAACGGTGTGAACTGGTGCAATTAATGCAAAAGTTCGTGCCACGACGTGACATCGGGATTTTTCACAACGAACGCACCCAATCCACCTCCTTGGACCATAAACTCATGTTTTGGTGCGTTGCATAGTGTTTGGGTGCATTTGGTATCGTTTCTTAACTGCATGAAACTCGGTGCAAAACAGTGTGAACTGGTGCAATTAATGCAAAAATACGTGCCACGAAGTCATGTCGGGATTTTTCGCAACGAACGCACCCAATCCACCCCATTGGACCCTAAACTCATGTTTTGGTAAGTTTCATTGTGTTTGGGTTCATCTATTATCATTTCGTAACTGCATGAAACTAGGTTCAAAACGGTGTGAACTGGTGCAATTAATGCAAAAGTACGTGCCACGAAGTCACGTCGGGATTTTTTACAATGAACGCACCCGATCCACTCCATTGCACCCTAACCTCATGTTTTGGTGCGTTGCCTAGTGTTTGGGTGCATTTGGGATCATTTTGTAAGCGCATGAAACTGGATGCAAAACAAGGTGAACTAGTGCAGCTAATGCGAAAGCTCGTGCCACGAAGTCACGCCGGGATTTTTCGCAACGAACGCACCCAATCCACCCCATTGGACCCTAAACTCATGTTTTGGTGCGTTGCATAGTGTTTGGGTTCGTCTGTTATCATTTCGTAACTGCATGAAACTCGGTTCAAAACGGGGTGAACTGGTGCAATTAATACAAAAGTTTGTGCCATGAAGTCGCATCGGTATTTTTCGCAACTAACACACCCAATCCGCTCCATTGGACCCTAAACTCATGTTTTGGTGCATTGTATAGTGTTTGGGTTCATCTGGTATCATTTCGGAACAGCAAGAAACTCGGTGCAAAACAGTGTGAACTGGTGCAATTAATGCAAAAGTTCGTGCCACAAAGTGACGTCAGGATTTTTCGCAACGAACGCACCAAATCCACCACATTGGACCATAAACTCATGTTTTGGTGCGTTGCATAGTGTTTGAGTGCATTTGGGATCGTTTCTTAACTGCATGAAACTCGGTGCAAAACAGTGTGAACTGGTGCAATTAATGCAAAAATACGTGCCACGAAGTCATGTCGGGATTTTTCACAACGAACGCACCCAATCCACCACATTGGACCCTAAACTCATATTTTGGTAAGTTTCATAGTGATTGGGTTCATCTGTTATCATTTCATAACTGCATGAAACTCGGTTCAAAACGGTGTGAACTGGTGCAATTAATGCAAAAGTGCGTGCCACGAAGTCACGTCGGGATTTTTTGCAAAAATGCACGCAATCCACTCCATTGGACCCTAAACTCATGTTTCGATGTGTTGTATTGTTTTTTGGTGCATTTGGGATCGTTTTGTAACTCCATGAAACTCGGTGCAAAATGGGGTGAATTGGTCCAATTAATGCAAAAGTTCGTGCCATGAAGTCACATCGGGATTTTTCGCAACGAACGCACCCAATCCGCCCCATTGGACCCTAAACTCATGTTTCGGTGCGTTGTATAGTGTTTGGGTGCATTTGGGATCGTTTTGTAACTCCATGAAACTCGATGCAAAATAGGGTGAACTGGGGCAATTAATGCAAAATTCGTGCCACGAAGTCACGTCAGGATTTTTCGCAACGAACGCACCCAATCCAACCCATTGGACCCTAAACTCATGTTTTGGTAAGTTTCATTGTGTTTGGGTTCATCTGTTATCATTTCGTAACTGCATGAAACTCGGTGCAAAACGGTGTGAACTGGTGCAATTAATGCAAAAGTTCGTGCCACGAAGTGACATCGGGATTTTTCACAACGAACGCACCCAATCCACCTCCTTGGACCATAAACTCATGTTTTGGTGCGTTGCATAGTGTTTGGGTGCATTTGGTATCGTTTCTTAACTGCATGAAACTCGGTGCAAAACAGTGTGAACTGGTGCAATTAATGCAAAAATACGTGCCACGAAGTCATGTCGGGATTTTTCGCAACGAACGCACCCAATCCACCCCATTGGACCCTGAACTCATGTTTTGGTAAGTTTCATTGTGTTTGGGTTCATCTATTATCATTTCGTAACTGCATGAAACTAGGTTCAAAACGGTGTGAACTGGTGCAATTAATGCAAAAGTACGTGCCACGAAGTCACGTCGGGATTTTTTACAATGAACGCACCCGATCCACTCCATTGCACCCTAACCTCATGTTTTGGTGCGTTGCCTAGTGTTTGGGTGCATTTGGGATCATTTCGTAAGCGCATGAAACTGGATGCAAAACAAGGTGAACTAGTGCAGCTAATGCGAAAGCTCGTGCCACGAAGTCACGCCGGGATTTTTCGCAACGAACGCACCCAATCCACCCCATTGGACCCTAAACTCATGTTTTGGTGCGTTGCATAGTGTTTGGGTTCGTCTGTTATCATTTCGTAACTGCATGAAACTCGGTTCAAAACGGGGTGAACTGGTGCAATTAATACAAAAGTTTGTGCCATGAAGTCGCATCGGTATTTTTCGCAACTAACACACCCAATCCGCTCCATTGGACCCTAAACTCATGTTTTGGTGCGTTGTATAGTGTTTGGGTTCATCTGGTATCATTTCGGAACAGCATGAAACTCGGTGCAAAATAGTGTGAACTGGTGCAATTAATGCAAAAGTTCGTGCCACAAAGTGACGTCGGGATTTTTCGCAACGAACGCACCAAATCCACCACATTGGACCATAAACTCATGTTTTGGTGCGTTGCATAGTGTTTGAGTGCATTTGGGATCGTTTCTTAACTGCATGAAACTCGGTGCAAAACAGTGTGAACTGGTGCAATTAATGCAAAAATACGTGCCACGAAGTCATGTCGGGATTTTTCACAACGAACGCACACAATCCACCACATTGGACCCTAAACTCATATTTTGGTAAGTTTCATAGTGATTGGGTTCATCTGTTATCATTTCGTAACTGCATGAAACTCGGTTCAAAACGGTGTGAACTGGTGCAATTAATGCAAAAGTGCGTGCCACGAAGTCACGTCGGGATTTTTTGCAAAAATGCACGCAATCCACTCCATTGGACCCTAAACTCATGTTTCGATGTGTTGTATTGTTTTTTGGTGCATTTGGGATCGTTTTGTAACTCCATGAAACTCGGTGCAAAATGGGGTGAATTGGTCCAATTAATGCAAAAGTTCGTGCCATGAAGTCACATCGGGATTTTTCGCAACGAACGCACCCAATCCGCCCCATTGGACCCTAAACTCATGTTTCGGTGCGTTGTATAGTGTTAGGGTGCATTTGGGATCGTTTTGTAACTCCATGAAACTCGATGCAAAATAGGGTGAACTGGGGCAATTAATGCAAAAGTTCGTGCCACGAAGTCACGTCAGGATTTTTCGCAACGAACGCACCCAATCCAACCCATTGGACCCTAAACTCATGTTTTGGTAAGTTTCATTGTGTTTGGGTTCATCTGTTATCATTTCGTAACTGCATGAAACTCGGTGCAAAACGGTGTGAACTGGTGCAATTAATGCAAAAGTTCGTGCCACGAAGTGACATCGGGATTTTTCACAACGAACGCACCCAATCCACCTCCTTGGACCATAAACTCATGTTTTGGTGCGTTGCATAGTGTTTGGGTGCATTTGGTATCGTTTCTTAACTGCATGAAACTCGGTGCAAAACAGTGTGAACTGGTGCAATTAATGCAAAAATACGTGCCACGAAGTCATGTCGGGATTTTTCGCAACGAACGCACCCAATCCACCCCATTGGACCCTGAACTCATGTTTTGGTAAGTTTCATTGTGTTTGGGTTCATCTATTATCATTTCGTAACTGCATGAAACTAGGTTCAAAACGGTGTGAACTGGTGCAATTAATGCAAAAGTACGTGCCACGAAGTCACGTCGGGATTTTTTACAATGAACGCACCCGATCCACTCCATTGCACCCTAACCTCATGTTTTGGTGCGTTGCCTAGTGTTTGGGTGCATTTGGGATCATTTCGTAAGCGCATGAAACTGGATGCAAAACAAGGTGAACTAGTGCAGCTAATGCGAAAGCTCGTGCCACGAAGTCACGCCGGGATTTTTCGCAACGAACGCACCCAATCCACCCCATTGGACCCTAAACTCATGTTTTGGTGCGTTGCATAGTGTTTGGGTTCGTCTGTTATCATTTCGTAACTGCATGAAACTCGGTTCAAAACGGGGTGAACTGGTGCAATTAATACAAAAGTTTGTGCCATGAAGTCGCATCGGTATTTTTCGCAACTAACACACCCAATCCGCTCCATTGGACCCTAAACTCATGTTTTGGTGCGTTGTATAGTGTTTGGGTTCATCTGGTATCATTTCGGAACAGCATGAAACTCGGTGCAAAACAGTGTGAACTGGTGCAATTAATGCAAAAGTTCGTGCCACAAAGTGACGTCGGGATTTTTCGCAACGAACGCACCAAATCCACCACATTGGACCATAAACTCATGTTTTGGTGCGTTGCATAGTGTTTGAGTGCATTTGGGATCGTTTCTTAACTGCATGAAACTCGGTGCAAAACAGTGTGAACTGGTGCAATTAATGCAAAAATACGTGCCACGAAGTCATGTCGGGATTTTTCACAACGAACGCACCCAATCCACCACATTGGACCCTAAACTCATATTTTGGTAAGTTTCATAGTGATTGGGTTCATCTGTTATCATTTCGTAACTGCATGAAACTCGGTTCAAAACGGTGTGAACTGGTGCAATTAATGCAAAAGTGCGTGCCACGAAGTCACGTCGGGATTTTTTGCAAAAATGCACGCAATCCACTCCATTGGACCCTAAACTCATGTTTCGATGTGTTGTATTGTTTTTTGGTGCATTTGGGATCGTTTTGTAACTCCATGAAACTCGGTGCAAAATGGGGTGAATTGGTCCAATTAATGCAAAAGTTCGTGCCATGAAGTCACATCGGGATTTTTCTTAACGAACGCACCCAATCCGCCCCATTGGACCCTAAACTCATGTTTCGGTGCGTTGTATAGTGTTAGGGTGCATTTGGGATCGTTTTGTAACTCCATGAAACTCGATGCAAAATAGGGTGAACTGGGGCAATTAATGCAAAAGTTCGTGCCACGAAGTCACGTCAGGATTTTTCGCAACGAACGCACCCAATCCAACCCATTGGACCCTAAACTCATGTTTTGGTAAGTTTCATTGTGTTTGGGTTCATCTGTTATCATTTCGTAACTGCATGAAACTCGGTACAAAACGGTGTGAACTGGTGCAATTAATGCAAAAGTTCGTGCCACGAAGTGACATCGGGATTTTTCACAACGAACGCACCCAATCCACCTCCTTGGACCATAAACTCATGTTTTGGTGCGTTGCATAGTGTTTGGGTGCATTTGGTATCGTTTCTTAACTGCATGAAACTCGGTGCAAAACAGTGTGAACTGGTGCAATTAATGCAAAAATACGTGCCACGAAGTCATGTCGGGATTTTTCGCAACGAACGCACCCAATCCACCCCATTGGACCCTGAACTCATGTTTTGGTAAGTTTCATTGTGTTTGGGTTCATCTATTATCATTTCGTAACTGCATGAAACTAGGTTCAAAACGGTGTGAACTGGTGCAATTAATGCAAAAGTACGTGCCACGAAGTCACGTCGGGATTTTTTACAATGAACGCACCCGATCCACTCCATTGCACCCTAACCTCATGTTTTGGTGCGTTGCCTAGTGTTTGGGTGCATTTGGGATCATTTCGTAAGCGCATGAAACTGGATGCAAAACAAGGTGAACTAGTGCAGCTAATGCGAAAGCTCGTGCCACGAAGTCACGCCGGGATTTTTCGCAACGAACGCACCCAATCCACCCCATTGGACCCTAAACTCATGTTTCGGTGCGTTGCTTAGTGTTTGGGTTCGTCTGTTATCATTTCGTAACTGCATGAAACTCGGTTCAAAACGGGGTGAACTGGTGCAATTAATACAAAAGTTTGTGCCATGAAGTCGCATCGGTATTTTTCGCAACTAACACACCCAATCCGCTCCATTGGACCCTAAACTCATGTTTTGGTGCGTTGTATAGTGTTTGGGTTCATCTGGTATCATTTCAGAACAGCATGAAACTCGGTGCAAAACAGTGTGAACTGGTGCAATTAATGCAAAAGTTCGTGCCACAAAGTGACGTCGGGATTTTTCGCAACGAACGCACCAAATCCACCACATTGGACCATAAACTCATGTTTTGGTGCGTTGCATAGTGTTTGAGTGCATTTGGGATCGTTTCTTAACTGCATGAAACTCGGTGCAAAACAGTGTGAACTGGTGCAATTAATGCAAAAATACGTGCCACGAAGTCATGTCGGGATTTTTCACAACGAACGCACACAATCCACCACATTGGACCCTAAACTCATATTTTGGTAAGTTTCATAGTGATTGGGTTCATCTGTTATCATTTCGTAACTGCATGAAACTCGGTTCAAAACGGTGTGAACTGGTGCAATTAATGCAAAAGTGCGTGCCACGAAGTCACGTCGGGATTTTTTGCAAAAATGCACGCAATCCACTCCATTGGACCCTAAACTCATGTTTCGATGTGTTGTATTGTTTTTTGGTGCATTTGGGATCGTTTTGTAACTCCATGAAACTCGGTGCAAAATGGGGTGAATTGGTCCAATTAATGCAAAAGTTCGTGCCATGAAGTCACATCGGGATTTTTCTTAACGAACGCACCCAATCCGCCCCATTGGACCCTAAACTCATGTTTCGGTGCGTTGTATAGTGTTTGGGTGCATTTGGGATCGTTTTGTAACTCCATGAAACTCGATGCAAAATAGGGTGAACTGGGGCAATTAATGCAAAAGTTCGTGCCACGAAGTCACGTCAGGATTTTTCGCAACGAACGCACCCAATCCAACCCATTGGACCCTAAACTCATGTTTTGGTAAGTTTCATTGTGTTTGGGTTCATCTGTTATCATTTCGTAACTGCATGAAACTCGGTGCAAAACGGTGTGAACTGGTGCAATTAATGCAAAAGTTCGTGCCACGAAGTGACATCGGGATTTTTCACAACGAACGCACCCAATCCACCTCCTTGGACCATAAACTCATGTTTTGGTGCGTTGCATAGTGTTTGGGTGCATTTGGTATCGTTTCTTAACTGCATGAAACTCGGTGCAAAACAGTGTGAACTGGTGCAATTAATGCAAAAATACGTGCCACGAAGTCATGTCGGGATTTTTCGCAACGAACGCACCCAATCCACCCCATTGGACCCTAAACTCATGTTTTGGTAAGTTTCATTGTGTTTGGGTTCATCTATTATCATTTCGTAACTGCATGAAACTAGGTTCAAAACGGTGTGAACTGGTGCAATTAATGCAAAAGTACGTGCCACGAAGTCACGTCGGGATTTTTTACAATGAACGCACCCGATCCACTCCATTGCACCCTAACCTCATGTTTTGGTGCGTTGCCTAGTGTTTGGGTGCATTTGGGATCATTTCGTAAGCGCATGAAACTGGATGCAAAACAAGGTGAACTAGTGCAGCTAATGCGAAAGCTCGTGCCACGAAGTCACGCCGGGATTTTTCGCAACGAACGCACCCAATCCACCCCATTGGACCCTAAACTCATGTTTTGGTGCGTTGCATAGTGTTTGGGTTCGTCTGTTATCATTTCGTAACTGCATGAAACTCGGTTCAAAACGGGGTGAACTGGTGCAATTAATACAAAAGTTTGTGTCATGAAGTCGCATCGGTATTTTTCGCAACTAACACACCCAATCCGCTCCATTGGACCCTAAACTCATGTTTTGGTGCGTTGTATAGTGTTTGGGTTCATCTGGTATCATTTCGGAACAGCATGAAACTCGGTGCAAAACAGTGTGAACTGGTGCAATTAATGCAAAAGTTCGTGCCACAAAGTGACGTCGGGATTTTTCGCAACGAACGCACCAAATCCACCACATTGGACCATAAACTCATGTTTTGGTGCGTTGCATAGTGTTTGAGTGCATTTGGGATCGTTTCTTAACTGCATGAAACTCGGTGCAAAACAGTGTGAACTGGTGCAATTAATGCAAAAATACGTGCCACGAAGTCATGTCGGGATTTTTCACAACGAACGCACCCAATCCACCACATTGGACCCTAAACTCATATTTTGGTAAGTTTCATAGTGATTGGGTTCATCTGTTATCATTTCGTAACTGCATGAAACTCGGTTCAAAACGGTGTGAACTGGTGCAATTAATGCAAAAGTGCGTGCCACGAAGTCACGTCGGGATTTTTTGCAAAAATGCACGCAATCCACTCCATTGGACCCTAAACTCATGTTTCGATGTGTTGTATTGTTTTTTGGTGCATTTGGGATCGTTTTGTAACTCCATGAAACTCGGTGCAAAATGGGGTGAATTGGTCCAATTAATGCAAAAGTTCGTGCCATGAAGTCACATCGGGATTTTTCGCAACGAACGCACCCAATCCGCCCCATTGGACCCTAAACTCATGTTTCGGTGCGTTGTATAGTGTTTGGGTGCATTTGGGATCGTTTTGTAACTCCATGAAACTCGATGCAAAATAGGGTGAACTGGGGCAATTAATGCAAAAGTTCGTGCCACGAAGTCATGTCAGGATTTTTCGCAACGAACGCACCCAATCCAACCCATTGGACCCTAAACTCATGTTTTGGTAAGTTTCATTGTGTTTGGGTTCATCTGTTATCATTTCGTAACTGCATGAAACTCGGTGCAAAACGGTGTGAACTGGTGCAATTAATGCAAAAGTTCGTGCCACGAAGTGACATCGGGATTTTTCACAACGAACGCACCCAATCCACCTCCTTGGACCATAAACTCATGTTTCGGTGCGTTGCATAGTGTTTGGGTGCATTTGGTATCGTTTCTTAACTGCATGAAACTCGGTGCAAAACAGTGTGAACTGGTGCAATTAATGCAAAAATACGTGCCACGAAGTCATGTCGGGATTTTTCGCAACGAACGCACCCAATCCACCACATTGGACCCTAAACTCATGTTTTGGTAAGTTTCATAGTGATTGGGTTCATCTATTATCATTTCGTAACTGCATGAAACTAGGTTCAAAACGGTGTGAACTGGTGCAATTAATGCAAAAGTACGTGCCACGAAGTCACGTCGGGATTTTTTACAAATGAACGCACCCGATCCACTCCATTGGACCCTAACCTCATGTTTTGGTGCGTTGCTATTGTGTTTGGGTGCATTTGGGATCATTTCGTAAGCGCCATGAAACTGGATGCAAAACAAGGGTGAACTGGTGCAATTAATGCGAAAAGTTCGTGCCACGAAGTCACGCCGGGATTTTTCGCAACGAACGCACCCAATCCACCACATTGGACCCTAAACTCATGTTTTGGTGCGTTGCATAGTGTTTGGGTTCGTCTGTTATCATTTCGTAACTGCATGAAACTCGGTTCAAAACGGGGTGAACTGGTGCAATTAATACAAAAGTTGTGCCATGAAGTCGCATCGGTATTTTTCGCAACTAACACACCCAATCCGCTCCATTGGACCCTAAACTCATGTTTTGGTGCGTTGTATAGTGTTTGGGTTCATCTGGTATCATTTCGGAACAGGCATGAAACTCGGTGCAAAACAGTGTGAACTGGTGCAATTAATGCAAAAGTTCGTGCCACAAAGTGACGTCGGGATTTTTCGCAACGAACGCACCAAATCCACCACATTGGACCATAAACTCATGTTTTGGTGCGTTGCATAGTGTTTGAGTGCATTTGGGATCGTTTCTTAACTGCATGAAACTCGGTGCAAAACAGTGTGAACTGGTGCAATTAATGCAAAAATACGTGCCACGAAGTCATGTCGGGATTTTTCACAACGAACGCACCCAATCCACCACATTGGACCCTAAACTCATATTTTGGTAAGTTTCATAGTGATTGGGTTCATCTGTTATCATTTCGTAACTGCATGAAACTCGGTTCAAAACGGTGTGAACTGGTGCAATTAATGCAAAAGTGCGTGCCACGAAGTCACGTCGGGATTTTTTGCAAAAAATGCACGCAATCCACTCCATTGGACCCTAAACTCATGTTTCGATGTGTTGTATTGTTTTTGGTGCATTTGGGATCGTTTTGTAACTCCATGAAACTCGGTGCAAAATGGGGTGAATTGGTCCAATTAATGCAAAAGTTCGTGCCATGAAGTCACATCGGGATTTTTCGCAACGAACGCACCCAATCCGCCCCATTGGACCCTAAACTCATGTTTCGGTGCGTTGTATAGTGTTTGGGTGCATTTGGGATCGTTTTGTAACTCCATGAAACTCGATGCAAAATAGGGTGAACTGGGGCAATTAATGCAAAAGTTCGTGCCACGAAGTCATGTCAGGATTTTTCGCAACGAACGCACCCAATCCAACCCATTGGACCCTAAACTCATGTTTTGGTAAGTTTCATTAGTGTTTGGGTTCATCTGTTATCATTTCGTAACTGCATGAAACTCGGTGCAAAACGGTGTGAACTGGTGCAATTAATGCAAAAGTTCGTGCCACGAAGTGACATCGGGATTTTTCACAACGAACGCACCCAATCCACCTCCATTGGACCATAAACTCATGTTTCGGTGCGTTGCATAGTGTTTGGGTGCATTTGGGATCGTTTCTTAACTGCATGAAACTCGGTGCAAAACAGTGTGAACTGGTGCAATTAATGCAAAAAGTACGTGCCACGAAGTCATGTCGGGATTTTTCGCAACGAACGCACCCAATCCACCCCATTGGACCCTAAACTCATGTTTTGGTAAGTTTCATATGTGTTTGGGTTCATCTAGTTATCATTTCGTAACTGCATGAAACTAGGTTCAAAACGGTGTGAACTGGTGCAATTAATGCAAAAGTACGTGCCACGAAGTCACGTCGGGATTTTTACAATGAACGCACCCGATCCACTCCATTGCACCCTAACCTCATGTTTTGGTGCGTTGCCTAGTGTTTGGGTGCATTTGGGATCATTTCGTAAGCGCATGAAACTGGATGCAAAACAAGGTGAACTAGTGCAGCTAATGCAAAGCTCGTGCCACGAAGTCACGCCGGGATTTTCGCAACGAACGCACCCAATCCACCCCATTGGACCCTAAAACTCATGTTTTGGTGCGTTGCATAGTGTTTGGGTTCGTCTGTTATCATTTCGTAACTGCATGAAACTCGGTCAAAACGGTGTGAACTGGTGCAATTAATGCAAAAGTACATGCCACGAAGTCACGTCGGGATTTTTTGTAAAAACGCACGCAATCCACTCCATTGGACCCTAAACTCATGTTTCGGTGCATTGTATTGTGTTTGGGTGCATTTGGGATCGTTTTGTAACTGCATGAAACTGGTGCAAAACATTGTGAACTGGTGGAATTAATGCAAAAGTACGTGCCACGAAGTAACGTCGGGATTTTTCGTAACGAACGCACCCAATCCACCCCATTGGACCCTAAACTCATGTTTTGGTAAGTTTCATAGTGTTTGGGTTCATCTGTTATCTTTTCGTTACTGCATGGAAACACGGTGCAAAACGGTGTGAACTGGTGCAATTAATGCAAAGTTCGTGCCACGCAGCCACATTCGGATTTTTGCAACGAACGCATCCCAATCCACCACATGGACCCTAACTTATGTTTTGGTGCGTTGCATAGTGTTTGGGTGCATTTGGGATCGTTTCTTAACTGCATGAAACTCGGTGCAAAACAGTTTGAACTGGTGCAATTAATGCAAAAATACGTGCCACGAAGTCATGTCGGTATTTTTCGCAACGAACGCACCCAATCCACCACATTGGACCCTAAACTCATGTTTGGTAAGTTTCATAGTGATTGGGTTCGTCTGTTATCATTTCGTAACTGCATGAAACTCGGTTCAAACCGGTGTGAACTGGTGCAATTAATGTACATGCCACGAAGTCACGTCGGGAGTTTTTGCAAAACGCACGCATCCACTCCATTGGACCCTAAACTCATGTTTCGGTGCATTGTATTGTGTTTGGGTGCATTTGGGATCGTTTTGTAACTGCATGAAACTTGGTGCAAAACATGGTGAACTGGTGGAATTAATGCAAAAGTACGTGCCACGAAGAACGTCGGGATTTTTCGTAACGACGCAACCCAATCCACCCCATTGGCCCCTAAACTCATGTTTTGGTAAGTTTCATATGTTTGGGTTCATCTGTTATTGTTTCGTTTCTGCATGAAACACGGTGCAAAACAGTGTGAGCTGGTGGCAATTAATGGCAAAGTTCGTGCCACGAAGCCACATTCGGATTTTTCGCAACCGATCTCATCCAATCCACCCATTGATCACTAAACTCATGTTTTGGTGCATTGCATAGTGTTTGGGTTGCATTTGGGATCGTTTCTTTTTGCATGAAACTCGGTGCAAAACAGTTTGAACTGGTGCAATTAATGCAAAAATACGTGCCACGAAGTACATGTCGGTATTTTTCAGCAACGAACGGCACCCAATCCACCACATTGGACCCTAAACTCATGTTTTGGTAAGTTTCATAGTGATTGGGTTCGTCTGTTATCATTTCGTAACTGCATGAAACTCGGTTCAAACCGGTATGAACTGGTGCAATTAATGTACATGCCACGAAGTCACGTCGGGATTTTTAGTAAAAACGCACGCAATCCACTCCATTGGACCCTAAACTCATGTTTCGGTGCATTGTATTGTGTTTGGGTGCATTTGGGATCGTTTTGTAACTCCATGAAATTCGGTGCAAACTGGGTGAACTGGTGCAATTAATGCAAAAGTTCGTGCCGCGAAGTGACGTCGGGATTTTTTCGCAACGAACGCACCCAATTCACCACATTGGACCATAAACTCAAGTTTTGGTGCGTTGCTATAGTGTTTGGGTGCATTTGGGATCGTTTCGTAACTGCATGAAACTCGGTGCAAAACAGTGTGAAACTGGTGGAATTAATCCAAAAGTACGTGCCACGAAGTCACATCGGGATTTTTTCGCAACGAACACACCCAATCCACCCCATTGCACCCTAAACTCATGTTTGATAAGTTTCATAGTGATTGGGTTCATATGTTATCATTTCGTAACTGCATGAAGCTCGGTTCAAAACGGTGTGAACTGGTGCAATTAATGCAAAAGTACGTGCCACGAAGTCACGTCCGGATTTTTTGCAAAAACGCACGCAATGGCACTCCATTGGACCCTAAACTCATGTTTCGGTGCATTGTATTGTGTTTGGGTGCATTGGGATCGTTTTGTAACTCCATGAAACTCGGTGCAAAATGGGGTGAATTGGTGCAATTAATGCAAAAGTTCGTGCCACGAAGTCACATCGGGATTTTTCGCAACGAACGCACCCAATCCACCCCATTGGGACCCTAAACTCATGTTTTGGTAAGTTTCATAGTGTTTGGGTTCATCTGTTATCATTTCGTAACTGCGTGAAACTCGGTGCAAAATGGTGTGAACTTGTGCAATTAATGCAAAGTTCGTGCAACGAAGTCACGTCGGGATTTTTCACAACGAACGCACATAGTCCACCCCATTGGACCCTAAACTCATGTTTTGGTAAGTTTCGTAGTGTTTGGGTTCATCTGTTATCATTTCGTAACTGCATGAAACTCGGTTCAAAACGGTGTGAACTGGTGCAATTAATGCAAAAGTTCGTGCCACGAAGTCACGTCGGGATTTTTGAAAAAACGCACGCAATCCACTCCATTGGACCCTAAACTCATGTTTCGGTCCGTTGTATTGTGTTTGGGTGCATTTGGGATCGTTTTGTAACTCCATAAAACTCGGTGCAAAATGGGGTGAACTGGTGCAATTAATGCAAAAGTTCGTGCCACGAAGTCGCGTCAGGATTTTTCGCAACGAACGCACCCAATCCACCCCATTGGACCCTAAACTCATGTTTTGGTAGGTTTCATAGTGTTTGGGTTCATCTGTTATCATTTCGTAACTGCGTGAAACTCGGTGCAAAATGGTGTGAACTTGTGCAATTAATGCAAAGTTCGTGCCACGAAGTCACGTCGGGATTTTTCACACGAACGCACAATCCACCCCATTGGACCCTAAACTCATGTTTTGGTGTTTCATAGTGTTTGGGTTCATTGTTATCGTTTCGTAACCGCATGAAACGGTGCAAAACGGTGTGAACTGGTGCAATTAATGCAAAAGTCGTGCCACGAAGTCACATCGGGATTTTTCGCAACGAACGCACCCAATCCACCCATTGACCCTAAACTCATGTTTTGCGTTGCATATTGTTTGGGCATTTGGGATCGTTTTGTACTGCATGAAACTCGGTGCAAAACATGTGAACTGGTGCAATTAATGCAAAAGTACGTGCCACGAAGTCACGTCGGGATTTTTGCAACAATGCACCCAATCCTCCATTGGACCTAAACTCATGTTTTGGTGCGTTGCATAGTGTTTGGGTGCATTTGGGATCGTTTCGTACCGCATGAAACTGATGCAAAATAGGTGAACTGTGCAATTAATGCAAAGCGTGCCATGATGTCACGCCAGGATTTTTCTCTACGAACGCACCCAATCCACCCCATTGGACACTAAACTCATGTTTTGGTGCGTTGCATAGTGTTTGGGTGCATTGGGATCGTTTCATTACTGCATGAAACTCGGTGCAAAACGGGGTGAACTCGTGCAATTAATACAAAAGTTCGTGCCATGAAGTCGCATCGGGATTTTTTCGCAACGAACACACCCAATCCGCTCCATTGGACCCTAAACTCATGTTTTGGTGCGTTGCCTAGTGTTTGGGTGCATTTGGGATCATTTCGTAACCGCATGAAACTCGATGCAAAACAGGGTGAACTAGTGCAATTAATGCAAAAGCTCGTGCCATGATGTTACGCCATGATTTTTCTCTACGAACGCACCCAATCCACCCCATTGGACACTAAACTCATGTTTTGGTGCGTGGCATAGTGTTTGGGTGCATTTGGGATCGTTTCATTACTGCATGAAACTCGGTGCAAAATGAGGTGAACTGGTGAAATTAATGCAAAAGTTCGTGCCACGAAGTGACGTCGGGATTTTTCGCAACGAACGCACCCAATTCAGCACATTGGACCATAAACTCAGGTTTTGGTGCGTTGCATAGTGTTTGGGTGCATTTGGGATCATTTCGCAACTGCATGAAACTCGGTACAAAACAGTGTGAACTAGTGGAATTATTGCAAAAGTACGGGCCACGAAGTCACATCGGGATTTTTCGCAACGAACACACCCAATCCACCCCATTGCACCCTAAACTCATGTTTTGGTAAGTTTCATAGTGATTGGGTTCATCTGTTATCATTTCGTAACTGCATGAAACTCGGTTCAAAACGGTGTGAACTGGTGCAATTAATGCAAAAGTTCGTGCCACGAAGTCACATCGGGATTTTTTGCAAAAACGCTCGCAATCCACTCCATTGGACCCTAAACTCATGTTTCGGTGCGTTGTATTGTGTTTGGGTGCATTTGGGATGGTTTTGTAACTCCATAAAACTCGGTGCAAAATGGGGTGAACTGGTGCAATTAATGCAAAAGTTCGTGCCACGAAGTCGCGTCAGGATTTTTCGCAACGAACACACCCAATCCACCCCATTGGACCCTAAACTCATGTTTTGGTAGGTTTCATAGTGTTTGGGTTCATCTGTTATCATTTCGTAACTGCGTGAAACTCGGTGCAAAATGGTGTGAACTTGTGCAATTAATGCAAAAGTTCGTGCCACAAAGCCACATCGGGATTTTTCACAACGAACGCACCCAATCCACCCCTTTGGACCCTAAACTCATGTTTTGGTAAGTTTCATAGTGTTTGGGTTCATCTGTTATCGTTTCGTAACCGCATGAAACACGGTGCAAAACGGTGTGAACTGGTGCAGTTAATGCAAAAGCTCGTGCCACGAAGTCACATCGGGATTTTTCGCAACGAACGCACCCAATCCACCACATTGGACCCTAAACACATGTTTTGGAGTGTTGCATATTGTTTGGGAGCATTTGGGATCGTTTTGTGACTGCATGAAACTCGGTGCAAAACAGTGTGAACTGGTGCAATTAATGCAAAAGTACGTGCCAGGAAGTCACGTCGGGATTTTTTGCAACAAATGCACCCAATCCACTCCATTGGAACCTAAACTCATGTTTTGGTGCGTTGCATAGTGTTTGGGTGCATTTGGGATCGTTTCGTAACCGCATGAAACTTGATGCAAAATAGGGTGAACTAGTGCAATTAATGCGAAAGCTAGTGCCATGATGTCACGCCAGGATTTTTCTCTACGAACTCACCCAATCCACCCCATTGGACACTAAACTCATGTTTTGGTGCGTTGCATAGTGTTTGGGTGCATTTGGGATCGTTCATTACTGCATGAAACTCGGTGCAAAACGGGGTGAACTGGTGCAATTAATACAAAAGTTCGTGCCATGAAGTCGCATCGGGATTTTTCGCAACGAACACACCCAATCCGCTCCATTGGACCCTAAACTCATGTTTTGGTGCGTTGCCTAGTGTTTGGGTGCATTTGGGATCATTTCGTAACCGCATGAAACTCGATGCAAAACTGTGAACTAGTGCAATTAATGCAAAAGTCGTGCCATGAACGCCATGATTTTTCTCTACGAACGCACCCAATCCACCCCATTGGACACTAAACTCATGTTTTGGTGCGTGGCATAGTGTTTGGGTGCATTTGGGATCGTTTCATTACTGCATGAAACTCGGTGCAAAATGAGGTGAACTGGTGAAATTAATGCAAAAGTTCGTGCCACGAAGTGACGTCGGGATTTTTCGCAACGAACGCACCCAATTCAGCACATTGGACCATAAACTCAGGTTTTGGTGCGTTGCATAGTTTGGGTGCATTTGGGATCATTTCAACTGCATGAAACTCGGCAAAACAGTGTGAACTGTGGAATTATGCAAAGTACGGCCACGAAGTCACATCGGGATTTTTCGCAACGAACACACCCAATCCACCCCATTGCACCTAAACTCATGTTTTGGTAAGTTTCATAGTGATTGGGTTCATCTGTTATCATTTCGTAACAGCATGAAACTCGGTTCAAAACGGTGTGAACTGGTGCAATTAATGCAAAAGTTACGTGCCACGAAGTCACATCGGGATTTTTTGCAAAACGCATCGCAATCCACTCCATTGGACCCTAAACTCATGTTTCGGTGCGTTGTATTGTGTTTGGGTGCATTTGGGATCGTTTTGTAACTCCATAAACTCGGTGCAAAATGGGGTGAACTTGGTGCAATTAATGCAAAAGTTCGTGCCACGAAGTCAGCGTCAGGATTTTTCGCAACGAACGCACCCAATCCACCCCATTGGACCCTAAACTCATGTTTTGGTAGGTTTCATAGTGTTTGGGTTCATCTGTTATCATTTCGTAACTGCGTGAAACTCGGTGCAAAATGGTGTGAACTTGTGCAATTAATGCAAAAGTTCGTGCCACGAAGCCACAGTCGGGATTTTTCACAACGAACGCACCAAGTCCACCCCTTTGGACCCTAAACTCATGTTTTGGTAAGTTTCATAGTGTTTGGGTTCATCTGTTATCGTTTCGTAACCGCATGAAACACGGTGCAAAACGGTGTGAACTGGTGCAGTTAATGCAAAAGCTCGTGCCACGAAGTCACATCGGGATTTTTTCGCAACGAACGCACCCAATCCACCACATTGGACCCTAAACACATGTTTTGGAGCGTTGCATATTGTTTGGGAGCATTGGGATCGTTTTGTGACTGCATGAAACTCGGTGCAAAACAGTGTGAACTGGTGCAATTAATGCAAAAGTACGTGCCACGAAGTCACGTCGGGATTTTTTTGCAACAAATGCACCCAATCCACTCCATTGGAGACCTAAACTCATGTTTTGGTGCGTTGCATAGTGTTTGGGTGCATTTGGGATCGTTTCGTAACCGCATGAAACTTGATGCAAAATAGGGTGAACTAGTGCAATTAATGCGAAAGCTAGTGCCATGATGTCACGCCAGGATTTTTCTCTACGAACGCACCCAATCCACCCCATTGGACACTAAACTCATGTTTTGGTGCGTTGCATAGTGTTTGGGTTCATTTGGGATCGTTTCATTACTGCATGAAACTCGGTGCAAAACGGGGTGAACTGGTGCAATTAATACAAAAGTTCGTGCCATGAAGTCGCATCGGGATTTTTCGCAACGAACACACCCAATCCGCTCCATTGGACCCTAAACTCATGTTTTGGTGCGTTGCCTAGTGTTTGGGTGCATTTGGGATCATTTCGTAACCGCATGAAACTCGGTGCAAAACAGGGTGAACTAGTGCAATTAATGCAAAAGCTCGTGCCATGATGTTACGCCATGATTTTTCTCTACGAACGCACCCAATCCACCCCATTGGACACTAAACTCATGTTTTGGTGCGTGGCATAGTGTTTGGGTGCATTTGGGATCGTTTCATTACTGCATGAAACTCGGTGCAAATGAGGTGAACTGGTGAAATTAATGCAAAAGTTCGTGCCACGAAGTGACGTCGGGATTTTTTCGCAACGAACGCACCCATTCAGCACATTGGACCATAAACTCAGGTTTTGGTGCGTTGCATAGTGTTTGGGTGCATTTGGGATCATTTCGTAACTGCATGAAACTCGGTGCAAAACAGTGTGAACTAGTGGAATTAATGCAAAAGTACGGGCCACGAAGTCACATCGGGATTTTTCGCAACGAACACACCCAATCCACCCCATTGCACCCTAAACTCATGTTTTGGTAAGTTTCATAGTGATTGGGTTCAATCTGTTATCATTTCGTAACTGCATGAAACTCGGTTCAAAACGGTGTGAACTGGTGCAATTAATGCAAAAGTTCGTGCCACGAAGTCACGTCGGGATTTTTTTGCAAAAACGCTCGCAATCCACTCCATTGGACCCTAAACTCATGTTTCGGTGCGTTGTATTGTGTTTAGGGTGCATTTGGGATCGTTTTGTAACTCCATAAAACTCGGTGCAAAATGGGGTGAATTGGTGCAATTAATGCAAAAGTTCGTGCCACGAAGTCGCGTCAGGATTTTTCGCAACGAACGCACCCAATCCACCCCATTGGACCCTAAACTCATGTTTTGGTAAGTTTCATAGTGTTTGGGTTCATCTGTTATCATTTCGTAAATGCGTGAAACTCGGTGCAAAATGGTGTGAACTGGTGCAATTAATGCAAAAGTTCGTGCCACAAAGCCACATCCGGATTTTTCGCAACGAACGCACCCAATCCAGCCATTGGACCCTAAACTCTTGTTTTGGTGCGTTGAATAGTGTTTGGGTGCATTTGGGATCGTTTCGTAACTGCATGAAACTTGGTGCAAAACAGTGTGAACTGGTGGAATTAATGCAAAAGTACGTGCCACGAAGTAATGTCGGGATTTTTCGTAACGAACGCACCCAATCCACCCCATTGGACCCTAAACTGCATGTTTTGGTAAGTTTCATAGTGATTGGGTTCGTCTGTTATCATTTCGTAACTGCATGAAACTCGGTTCAAACCGGTGTGAACTGGTGCAATTAATGTACATGCCACGAAGTCACGTCGGGATTTTTTGTAAAAATGCACGCAATCCACTCCATTGGACCCTAAACTCATGTTTCGGTGCATTGTATTGTGTTTGGGTGCATTTGGGATCGTTTTGTAACTCCCATGAAATTCGGTGCAAAACTGGGTGAACTGGTGCAATTAATGCAAAAGTTCGTGCCGCGAAGTGACGTCGGGATTTTTCGCAACGAACGCACCCAATTCACCACATTGGACCATAAACTCAGGTTTTGGTGCGTTGCATAGTGTTTGGGTGCATTTGGGATCGTTTCGTAACTGCATGAAACTCGGTGCAAAACAGTGTGAACTGGTGGGAATTAATCCAAAAGTACGTGCCACGAAGTCACATCGGGATTTTTCGCAACGAACACACCCAATCCACCCCTGTTGCACCCTAAACTCATGTTTTCATAAGTTTCATAGTGATTGGGTTCAGATGTTATCATTTCGTAACTGCATGAAACTCGGTTCAAAACAGGTGTGAACTGGTGCAATTAATGCAAAAGTACGTGCCACGAAGTCACGTCGGGATTTTTTGCAAAAACGCACGCAATCCACTCCATTGGACCCTAAACTCATGTTTCGGTGCGTTGTATTGTGTTTGGGTGCATTTGGGATCGTTTTGTAACTCCATGAAACTCGGTGCAAAATGGGGTGAATTGGTGCAATTAATGAAGTTCGTGCCACGAAGTCACATCGGGATTTTTCGCAACGAACGCACCCAATCCACCCCATTGGACCCTAAACTCATGTTTTGGTAAGTTTCATAGTGTTTGGGTTTCATCTGTTATCATTTCGTAATTTGCGCGAAACTCGGTGCAAAATGGTGTGAACTTGTGCAATTAATGCAAAAGTTCGTGCCACGAAGTCACGTCGGGATTTTTCAGCAACGAACGCACATAGTCCACCCCATTGGACCCTAAACTCATGTTTTGGTGCGTTGAATAGTGTTTGGGTTCATCTGTTATCGTTTCGTAACCGCATGAACACGGTGCAAAACGGTGTGAACTGGTGGCAGTTAATGCAAAAGCTCGTGCCACGAAGTCACATAGGGATTTTTCGCAACGAACGCACCCAATCCACCACATTGGACCCTAAACACATGTTTTGGAGCGTTGCATATTGTTTGGGAGCATTTGGGATCGTTTGTGACCTGCCATGATAAACTCGGTGCAAAACAGTGTGAACTGGTGCAATTAATCAAAAGTACGTGCCACGAAGTCACTCGGGATTTTTGCAACGAACATGCACCCAATCCACCTCATTGCAGCCCTAAACTCAATGTTTTGGATGCGTTTCATAGTGATTGGGGTCAATTGTTATCAGTTTCGTAAACCTGCATGAAACTCGGATTCAAAACGAGTGTGAACTAGTGCAATTAATGCGAAAGCTACGTGCCATGAATGTCACGTCGGGATTTTTCGCAACGAACGAGCCACCAATCCCCTCCATTGGACCCTTAAACTCATGTTTCGGTGCGTTGCTATGTGTTTGGGTGCATTTGGGAATCGTTTCATGTAACTGCAGTGAAACTCGGTGCCAATGGGGTGCACTGGTGCAATTAGGTAGCAATACTGGTTCGTGCCCATGAAGTCACATCGGGATTTTCGCAACGAACGCACTCCCAACTACCCCATTGGACCCTAAACTCATGTTTTGGGGTGTAAGTCTTCATAGGTCTTTGGGTGCATTTGGGATCGTTTCGTAACATGAAACTCGATGCAAAAGGGAACTTGGTGCAATTAATGCAAAAGTTCGTGCACGTCCATCGGATTTTTTGCAACGAACGCACCCAATCCACCCCATTGGACCTAAACTCATGTTTTGGTGTTTGCATAGTGTTTGGGTGCATTTGGGATCGTTTCGTAACTGCATGAAACTCGGTGCAAAAGGGTGAACTGGTGCAATTAATGCAAAAGTTCGTGCCACGAAGTCGTCGGATTTTTCGCAACGAACGCACCCAATCCAACCCATTGGACCCTAACTCATGTTTTGGTGCGTTGCATAGTGTTTGGGTGCATTTGGGATCATTTCGTAACTGCATGAAACTCGGTGCAAAACAGGTGAACTGGTGCAATTAATGCAAAAGTCGTGCCACGAAGTCACGTCGGGATTTTTTCACGAACGCACCCAATCCACCCATTGGACCCTAAACTCATGTTTTGGTGCGTTGCATAGTGTTTGGGCATTTGGGATCGTTTCAACTGCATGAAACTCGTGCAAAACAGTGTGAACTGGTGCAATTAATGCAAAAGTGTGCCACGAAGTCACGTCGGGATTTTTCGCAACGAACGCACCCAATCCACCCATTGGACCATAAACTCATGTTTTGGTGCGTTCATAGTGTTTGGTGCATTTGGGATCGTTTCGTAACTGCATGAAACTCGGTGCAAAACAGTGAACTGGTGCAATTAATGCAAAAGTTCGTGCCACGAAGTCACGTCGGGATTTTTCGCAAACGCACCCAATCCACATTGGACCCTAAACTCATGTTTTGGTGCGTTCATAGTGTTTGGGTGCATTTGGGATCATTTCGTAACTGCATGAAACTCGGTGCAAAACGGGTGAACTGGCAATTAATGCAAAAGTTCGTGCCACGAAGTCACGGGATTTTTTCAACGAACGCACCCAATCCACCCCATTGGACCCTAACTCATGTTTTGGTGCGTTGCATAGTGTTTGGGTGCATTTGGATCGTTTCAACGCATGAAACTCGGTGCAAAATGTGAACTGGTGCAATTAATGCAAAATTCGTGCCACGAAGTCACGTCGGGATTTTTCGCAACGAACGCACCCAATCCACCATTGGACCCTAAACTCATGTTTTGGTGCGTTGCATAGTGTTTGGGTGCATTTGGGATCGTTTCATTTACGCATGAAACTCGGTGCAAAATGGGTGAACTGGTGCAAATTAATGCAAAAGTTCGTGCCACGAAGTCACGTCGGGATTTTTCGCAACGAACGCACCCAATCACACATTGGACCATAAACTCATGTTTTGGTGCGTTGCATAGTGTTTGGGTGCATTTGGGATCATTTCGTACTGCATGAAACTCGGTGCAAAACAGTGTGAACTGGTGCAATTAATGCAAAAGTACGGGCCACGAAGTCACGTCGGGATTTTTCGCAACGAACACACCCAATCCACCCCATTGGAACCCTAACTCATGTTTTGGTATTTCATAGTGTTGGGTTCATCTGTTATCATTTCGTAACTGCATGAAACTCTCGGTTCAAAACGGTGTGAACTGGTGCAATTAATGCAAAAGTTCGTGCCACGAAGTCACGTCGGGATTTTTTGCAAAACGCACCCAATCCACTCCATTGGACCCTAAACTCATGTTTTGGTGCGTTGTATTGTGTTGGGTGCATTTGGGATCGTTTTGTAATGCATGAAACTCGGTGCAAAATGGGTGAATTGGTGCAATTAATGCAAAAGTTCGTGCCACGAAGTCACATCAGGATTTTTTCGCAACGAACACACCCAATCCACCCCATTGGACCCTAAACTCATGTTTTGGTGTTTCATAGTGTTGGGTGCATCTGTTATCATTTCGTAACTGCTGAACTCGGTGCAAATGGGTGAACTAGTGCAATTAATGCAAAAGTCGTGCCACAGCACATCGGATTTTTCGCAACGAACGCACCCAATCCACCATTGGACCCTAACTCATGTTTTGGTGCGTTGCATAGTGTTTGGGTGCATTTGGGATCGTTTCGTAACTGCATGAAACTCGGTGCAAAACGTGTGAACTGGTGCAATTAATGCAAAAGTACGTGCCACGAAGTACGTCGGGATTTTCGCAACGAACGCACCCAATCCACCCATTGGACCCTAAACTCATGTTTTGGTTTTCATAGTGTTTGGGTTTTCTTATTTTCGTAACTGCATGAAACTCGGTGCAAAACAGTGTGAACTGGTGCAATTAATGTACGTGCCACGAAGTCACGTCGGATTTTTTAAAACACCCAATCCACTCCCATTGGACCCTAAACTCATGTTTTGGTGCATTGTATTGTGTTTGGGTGCATTTGGGATCGTTTCGTAACTCATGAAACTCGGTGCAAAACGGGTGAACTGGTGCAATTAATGCAAAGTTCGTGCCACGAAGTCACGTCGGGATTTTTGCAAAACGCACCAATCACCCATTGGACATAAACTCATGTTTGGTGCGTTGCATAGTGTTTGGGTGCATTTGGGATCGTTTCGTAACTCATGAAACTCGGTGCAAAACAGGTGAACTGGTGGAATTAATGCAAAAGTCGTGCCACGAAGTCACATCGGGATTTTTCGCAACGAACACCCAATCCACCCCATTGCACCCTAAACTCATGTTTTGGTAAGTTTCATAGTGTTTGGGTTCATATGTTATCATGTCGTAACTGCATGAAACTCGGTTCAAAACGGTGTGAACTGGTGCATTAATGCAAAAGTTCGTGCCACGAAGTCACGACGGATTTTTTCGCAAACGCACACAATCCACTCCATTGGACCCTAAACT